>NC_066514.1:4498266-4570804 GCF_024679095.1 Eriocheir sinensis
TGTAGGCGAGACTTTCAACTTGATGAGAAACATAGAAGTTGCTTTTCAATACCTGGATGAGGAAATGATGAAGAAAGTCATTGTAACCATGATACATTCAAGCATGCACCAATAGTATGGTCACTGAGGACAAAGACAAATATATAAGAAAAGTAGAAAGGATTCAGAGGGCAGCAACAAAGCTGATTTCAGGACTCAGAGAACTAACACTTGAAGAGAGACTGAAGCAGCTGAACTCACCGACACTGAAACAGAGGAGAGAGAGAGGAGATCTGATTGTGGTATACAAGGTGCTGAGTGGGATGGAAAAAGTGAACAAAAAAGACCTGATAAAATGGAAAACAAGAGAATCAAGAGGCCATGGAAGGAAGAAGAAAAAGGAACCCTGTAGAAGAGACATAAAGAAGAGCTTTCCACAAAGTGAGGTGGAGGCCGGGAAAAACGTGGTCCACTAAGGACAATTCATGAATTTAAAGCCAAGTTGGATTATAGTAGATATAGATGAAATGCCAGAATTTTCCTCTTTTCTACACTCCCATAGATGAAATGCCAGAATTTTTCTCTTTTCTACACTCCCATAGATGAAATGCCAGAATTTTCCTCTTTTCTACACTCCAATACGACCACAGCGTGTAACGAAACACACGAGAAATTAATCCAGACAAGGAAAGATTTTGCCGGCGCCGGGGATCGAACCCACGACCAGCGTAACGGGAGGGCCACTCCTTTACCAGTCGGCCAAAGAGGTACCCACTGGCTAAGTGGGTTATGGGAGGCTCGCCCATCAGGCAAGTCAGCACTACACGGCTCCCCACTCCCATTTAGATTGATTTCTGTGTGTTGAGTTCCCATTTTCTTTGAACTTCGGAGAGCATGGGCCATCACTCTACCTGTTACCTACTCGGGGTGACACAACAGAACCATAGGAGAGGATGCCACAGCCTTGCCACCAGTGAAACGCCAGAATTTTCTCTTTTCTACACTCACACACGTCCTCTGCGTGTAACGAAACACACGAGAAATGAATCCAGACAAGGAAAGGTTTGCCGGCGTTGGGGATCAAACCCGCGACCAGCGCAACGGGAGAGCCACTCCTTTACCAGTCGGCCAAAGAGACTCGTCCAATAGGCAAGTCAGCATTACATAGAGACGGGACAGTATGAACGTAGCTCCTCTCCCGTATACCACAGTTAGGTAAATATAACTAGGTAAATACACACACACACACACACACACACACACACACACACACACACACACACACACACACACACTCTCCAAGCATACACTAAATGTATTTGTGTGCATTTAAGTGTTCTGGTGTCTTTAAACTGATATTTAATTTGTTTTCTGTATCTGTGTTTATCTTTTGTCTAGATGGATATTTTCTGATGTTCCCTCTTCCACTGCTTTCCTAACCTGTACCTGTTGTATATGATATTATTTTTTATCTGTTTCCTTGTTCCCTATTCTGATAATATTGATTTTTTTTATTCACATTCTCTCTCTCTCTCTCTCTCTCTCTCTCTCTCTCTCTCTCTCTGCCAATATATTTTTCCTTTCTTTCTTCCAAAACTCCTTTCCTTAACTGGTGCTATTATATCTATGGTACATATTATATCTATGGTAATTCTATGTAAGTCTCTCTCTCTCTCTCTCTCTCTCTGCCAATATATTTTTCCTTTCCTCACCTTTCTTCCTTCTAAAACTCCTTTCCTTAACTGGTGCTATTATATCTATGGTAATTCTATGTAAGTCTCTCTCTCTCTCTCTCTCTCTCTCTCTCTCTCTCTCTCTCTCTCTCTCTCTCTCTCACTGCACCTCCACTGTGTACAGAAAAAGACCAAGACACAGAAAATATAAAAAAAGAACGCTTTCATAAATTTCCATTTTTTCACTAATATTCTTCTACTCTACATTTCACTGTATTATCCATTTTTTTTGTATAGCAACAGTGCTCACTTCTTTCCAAGGTCCTGCAGTACCAATTTTCACTTGAGCCACGCAGTTATACGGATTTTCTCCTGCCCAGCCATGTTGTTTGTGGTTAGGATTCATGCAACCCATTGTTTGAATTTTATTGTCAGGCAGGACTTAACCCGGTAGCAGCGACGGGCCAAATTTGTGGCTTTACCATGTTGCAGTGACGGGCCAAATTTGTGGCTTTACCGTGTAGCAGTGACGAGCCAAATTTGTGGCTTTACCGTGTTGCAGCGACGGGCCAAATTTGTGGCTTTACCGTGTAGCAGCGATGGGCTAAATTTGTGCCATGATATAAACCCCCAAAATAGATGTTACATAATCTGATCACAAATGCTTTGATATATATTATGAAATGGTTTGTGTGAGGGGTGATTTTTTCTCATTTTTCTCGCTTGGAGGGACCATTAAGAAACATGATCCCCGCTGCTACTGGGTTAAGCTGCCTTTTCGTTTTTCACTTTTCTTACCTTCTAATCGTATCACACGTTTTGCATAATACATTGTTTCCTTATCTCCCACTAACTGAAAGGTTTTTACAGTTACAGATTTTTTTTAATCCTCAGTAGCCTACAGATATTAGGGATTTATGGTATGACTAATTTATATTAACAATGACTAACAATACTAATCCTCTGTAATTTTTTCCTTTTTTCGGCTATTCTCTTCCTTTTTCAAATTTTCTTTTCTTGTCGTATCTGTCTAACAATTTCCGTTTTCTTGGCTTACTAACACGCCCCCTCGCTTCCTATATCTCATGTGCCAATATATTTTTCCTTTCTCTACCTTTCTTTCTTCCAAAACTCCTTAACTGGTGCTATTATATCTATGGTACAACCAATGCTTTAATATCATTTACCTTACAATGACTTGTATTCTCTATGCAACTTTTTTGTGTGTGATATTTATTTACTTTTCCTTTGAAATAAAATGTTTCTCTAGCAGGATTTTATATCTCCAGCTTCACATTAATATCTGTGTCAGTCTCTCTCTCCCCCTCTCTCTCTCTCTCTGCATTTTCATATATGTTAATCTCTTTTTTATGTTTGTTTGTTTGTAAGTGTTTGCCTGTCTATCTATCAGTGACCATATATTTGTGTGTATGGTTCTCTCTCTCTCTCTCTCTCTCTCTCTCTCTCTCTCTCTCTCTCTCTCTCTCTCTCTCTCTCTCTCTCACTAACCAAGCCTTTTTCCTTTCTCTCTGCCTGTCACGCACAGCTTCCACGGCCGGACTCAGGAATTTGGACAATATATAAATCTAGTGAGTAACCAACTAATTACTAATCCAAACACATCCTTGCCTTTCAATTGCCTTCGTATTCAATATATGTACAAGGCAGTATCTTTCTTTGTTATGGTAGTTTCGTTTTACCACCCAATATGTATCTCATCTCACCTAAAGCAATTTTTTCCTGGACCTTTCTTTCCTCTGTGAATATTCTGATGATGAATAACATTTTGTCACCTTCGTAAACAGACCACCTAAGTCATTATTTTCTACTTTACAGGAAATGAGAAAAGAATTGTCGTTATCTCATTTGTCTTAAGATTTAGGCAGACACGAAAAGGCAAATTCTAGAACACTCAAACCCTCAATGACGAAGGCAACTATACAAAAATGGCAGTCACATGTTAGAAGATTGATGTAGAGAAAAACCTGGAAATTGCTGAATAATGACTTAGGCGATAATTTTACGAGGGTGATGATTTATATTTTCTATTTTTCTTGTCACTGTTCAGGTAATAATTCTTTTTCTTCACTTGTTTTCTCGAGAATCTTGTCTCATGACCACATAATGGCAATTCGTACATTTTCAGTTTTGTTTCTCTGAGTATAACCACAGTTTCTGAACTAAATGTGAATATACTGCCTTGAATATAGACTTAGGGCTGCTTTCACAGTCGTTTGGTCTGTTTTGATCGTTACCAATGGCTGTTATCGCCGCTATAGTATTTCCACATAAAACTGGCCGATGGGGTAGTGGCGGCTGCGGGGTTAGCCTAGCCCCGCACCTTGCCACACACTCTCAACACCTCTCGCTTCCTCTGCAGCCGCCACTACCCCATAGGCCAGTTTCACGTGGAAAATTATAGCGTCGATCGCCGCCGTTGGTAACGATCAAAACAAACAAAGTGACTGTGAAAGCGGCCCTTAACGGCAATTAGTGCATTTTCAGTTTTGTTTCTCCGAATATAACCACGTTTTCTGAACTAAATATGAATATACTGCCTTGAATATAGACTTATTTTGCATGTCCTTTCATGCTTTACCAATAATATTGTAAACATCATCTTTTCTTTTTCTCATTTGCAACCGAGTTCCTTTCTTTTATCTTACCACCTTCAGTGCATGTCCCTAATCATAATCAGGTTTCCAGGAATTATGTACATTGTATCATATTCTTACATGTTTCGCACTATGTTTTGTGTTGTTTGGTAGAAGTTTCTCTAAACATTTCTCATCTTAAGATATTGTGCACCCCATTCATCTTTCCAGGTTTATCATTCCTTGAAGGCATAGTGTTTGAGGCCAATGATTAGCAACACAAGAGGCTCCACTGAGGTATCCCCACTGTATCTTGATATATACTTGAATATACTAGGCAATAAAGCTTAACCCATCATGGTAAAACTTAATCTCGCATCAGCATTGATATGTGCCCTGACACACCCTGATTTGATCTTACTTAAGGGGCTATTACACTGGGCAAATTTTCTGTGGATCTTCAGTCAAACCACGATTTCCGCTGGCGTGGTTCTCATATTTCCGTGGTTTTCCGACGCGTCCACGATCTTCCAAAGCTACGGTAGATTTCACTGAAGGACGACGGTATTACTCACCATCATCATCATCAGCAATAACAAGAAACAAATGAGAACCACGCCAGCGGAAATCATGGTTTGACTGAATATCCACGGAAAATTTGCCCAGTGTAATAGTTCCTTTAGTATTCAACCCTCTCAGCATTATCGTATTTGAATTAATATATTGCCAGAAAAGTAGATAAGGGTGACATTAATAAGATATTTGATGCTGCTACTCAGCTTTGTCCATCCTTTGCACTTCAAAACCTGAAATGGTAAAATTAGTCGGTGTATTGAGTAACATCGTTTTGTACAGTCTTCCTCAACATGAATCACTTGCTGTTCAGAATTCAAGTCAATAAGGGGCCGCTTTCACAGTCATTTTGTTTGTTTTGAACGTTACCAATGGCTGATATCGCCGCTGTAGTATTTCCACGTCAAACTGTCCGATGGGGTAGTGGCGGCTGCGGGGTTAGCGTAGCCCCGCACCTTACCACACACTCTCAACAGCTCTCCCTTCCTCTGCAGCCGCCACTACCCCATAGGCCAGTTTCACGTGGAAAATTATAGCGTTGATCGCCACCATTGGTAACGATCAAAACGAACAAATTGACTGTGAAAGCGGCCCTAAAATTGAGTAAGAGTTTGATAATCTGATACTAAACTAGACAAAAAATGGTCTGAGAGATGCACACAGGAGACAGTGCAGGAAGGTCAGAGTATGCGGTCCCCACCATTCAGAGAGACTGTAAGAAGAACAGTATGTTGATTAAGTTAGTGGAGGACATTCTTGATATATCAATGAGGAAATTCTAACGTAATATTTTCTGCAGTTAAAAAAAAAAAAAAAAAAAAGATTTTCAGGGAAGATTATTTCAGTCAGTGCTTCCCCAGGTTGGAGACTGCTTATTTGAAGCTACATGCTTTAGATTTTGATATCTGTACAGATCATACTGATATTTCTTTTGCCTTAATCCTCCTGATCGTCTAGAGAGCCCTACTGACATGCCACGTCCCTACAATGTGCATTTTTCTTACATTTTTGTTATCCAGTAAATGTACTCTCCTTCGCTCCACTACCTCATGTTAATCAGTCTCGCCTTTCCTTTCCTTCCTCTACTTTAGACAGTCAAAGTATGGTGTGCTATTTTATTCTTATATTGTATTATTCTCCCTTTAAAATGCATTTCTGTACATTATCTTAATTTTGTGTCAGCAAGTCTCACATCAGCTAGTTTCCTAGCAAGCATTAAATGGTTGTTTTGCATTATATATATAATATATATATATATATATATATATATATATATATATATATATATATATATATATATATATATATATATATATATATATATTTTGCAGCTGCTGCTGTTGCCTGCTTCGTTTACAGCCAGTGCTGCAGCTGCTGTGGGAATATAAGCTGAGGCAGCCTAGTGATTGCTTATTTTAATAAGTTGACCCGGAAAGGGCCACATGTAGAGTGGCAAGATAAGGCTTACCAGAGTGTTCAGAAATTTTTGGTTTGGTATTGTTGTTGCTAAATGCATATTATTATTTTGTTTGTATCTTTGTTACATAGTATTTATTGCTTTTGGTGGTGTTGACATTTTTTTCATTATTACTGCTACTGTTGTCATGTATTTCTGTGGTGTTTATGTAGTGGAATGTTGGTGATTATTATCGTATTTATACATTAAATAATGAATAAGCTTTTTTCTCTTCTAATTTACAATGTGATTATACAATATTATTATAACTCCAAAAGATATTATAAATTCTTTTACTCAGGTAATATTCAAGTTTGCCACAATTATTTTTTTAATATTTACAATAAGTGACAAAGGCACAGCATGGTGTTGTCTATGGAATTTTGCAGTTATGAGTTAATATTTGCAGTTGAATTCAATACTTTTTGGATGATATTATCTGTTGAATTCTTTCTTGTAAATGCCTTGGAGTTGAACTCATTGTCAGGTCTTGATTTTCATGGGCTCCAGAGAAAGATTTATTTTTTACAAGTCCATAAGAAGGAAAACTTGTGTTTTCCTAGTCATTGGCATTACATAACTTAGCCTTACCTTTTCATTGATTGATGTTTACACAGCACAGCTTGGAATAAGGTGACCTTTAATCCTATCATGGCATGTATCCAATGCTCACTAGTAGTTGTTAAGGAAGTTGACCCCAAAAACATTACCAATGTTGTTAGTATTCTAGGTTTTTTGGTTCCAATTTTAGCTGGTTTTACTTTTATTATTATTAGTATTGTTACTATTATTATTACTACAACTACTACTACTACTTCTACTTATATTACTATTACTACTACTACTACTAATATATACATATACATTCATACCTCGGTTTACAAGTTAAATTCGTTCCAAAATTTTCTCACACACCAAAACACTCGTAAACCAAAATTGAATTTCCCAATTGAAATTAATGTGAATCCCATTGATGCGTCCCACATCTCAAAAAAAACATTAATATAAAAATCATTATACATGTTATTTTATCTAGAATTAAATTAATTTTACTAACAAATAGCAATGCCAAATAATATAAAACACAAATCAATGTGTTACGGTTGTTACGGAGACTCCCGCAACCGCTAACTACGCTTGAGGTGTAGGCTTCGCACCAGGGTTTAACAGCTGCAGTTTCCCTATTCTCGAGGCACTGGAACTACGTTTGAATACCCAGTGAAACTAACCCGACATATCGTCCAAGATGGAGGGTGAATGGGAGTCAGTCACGTCCAGGAGGGCATACAGACCGCTGGGGCTCGCACCCTGTTCCTGTTTGCATGCAAGCATGGTATCCGCCATTCCTGTTTTCTTCTTTGCAGCACCATCCCTTTTAACCATCTTAATGGGGAATATTGTTAAAGCACAAAGAACACACACTGTACTGCTGAAAACACAAAAATCGCACACCGAGGCACAAATGCAATTGGACACGAGCGCATGGATGTTATCTTTACGAGTTTACAATGCGGACTGAGTCTTGGGTTGCCAACTTACCACCCTTTCCTTAAAATACAGAATGCCATTTGTTTCTGTATTTGGCTGTCTGAATGGTTAAGCAGATAAAACTCAGTATTTTAAAACTTTAGTGAACACATTTTTCAGTGAACCACAAAACAAGTCCATAAAATTATGTGTCAAGGGTCGTCCTGAAATACGTATAAAATACTCATCGTAACGTCCCTCCCCCTTCCTCCTGCCTTCACCAGCAGCCGCTGTCAGTCATGGCAGGCTTGAGAAATTTTAGGGTTGCCACCTGTTCCTTAAAATATGGATTAGTTCTGTGTTGGAGAATGGGATGTTAAGTTTCTTATTCTTTTATCTTAAGTTGGCAACCATAACTGAGACTCTACTCCCATTGTTTTCCACTTTGAGCACTCTCGTCTTGCGGCGAACAAAAGGAACCCACATTCATGTCTGCAATTTATACAAAGAGGCACGCCAGTCCTCGTCGAAAGACTGACTTGGTCGGCTAGGGTGACGTCAGCCGATACAGTCGGTCTATCGTCATCCTCCCCTCCCCCTCATGAGCCGTCACCCGGCAAAGGTATGTGATCCCTCCTCGATGGGAAGTATGCGCTTAACCCTGACGGGCTCCATATAGCAAAAAAAAAATAGAAAAAAATTAATTGTACAAACAGGATGCTCGTATACCAAGTCACCGCTCGTAAACCAAGGCATTTTTGCAATTTTTTTTGCTCGTCAATCAAAACACTCGTAAAATAAGGCACTCATAAACCGAGGTATAATTGCATATATATATATATTGTTTTATTTTTATTGGTACTCTGCTTGTTTCATTGAGTGTTGCTGTGGATCCCTCTAATATGACGCCTACTTTGTCTTGCAGCTTGAGGAGTATCACGACTCCCCTGGCGGAGAGGATGAAGATGACGACAATGGCCTCATGCAGGGCGGAAAGTTCAGGATGGAGGTGATTGACTAAACCCATCTCAGCATTGCCCTGCCTTGCCTCTTCTCTGCCCCTGCCCCAATGCAGTCTACCAGCCCCGCTACTGCACATGCCAGCAAGCCTGTGTGTCCTCTGTGTGTGTGTGTGTGTGTGAGTGTGTGTGTGCGCAGGTGTATGTCAGGTGGTGTACATAATTATACATAGAGAGAAACAAAGAAGACAGTGTTAGCCAATCACTGGCCCTCCCTCCCCAGTGCCAAATAACCACAGCAAGATGTTACTTCTTGTTGTCTTAGTTCATTGCTCTTGTGATCTTTTTTTTCCTTATTCCACCATTCAATGTCACATGTCGTCCAGGTGTTGAGAAAGCCATTGATGGAATACACACACAGGTGCCACACAGAGGCCCTTCCTAGAGACTTCATTATGGCGCCTATATAATCCACCTGAGTGATGCCCCTACCTCAACACCTGCCCACAGAACTTTCAACATCCGCTTTGACTTTGTGGCATTTTCATATAAATTCAGAGAAGTATAATACTCCGCTTGGAACATACTAGTAGTAGAGGAGCGTGAAAGCATGCCACGGCCACACATAATAAGACCTCCTCATAGGAAGCATCAAAATGTTTAATGTTCAAAACACACGAGTGACAAAGAGTAGAACCTATCCTACTACCTGTTGTGTGTGACATGGAAGATCCAATTTCCCCTATTAGTAAGATGTTCCAAGTTTCATCATTATATATTGTACAGATAATATACTAACATCTATTTTTCTTGTGTGTGTGTGTGTGTGTGTGTGTGTGTGTGTGTGTGTGTGTGTATTTACCTAGTTGTAGTTTTACAGGGCCTGGGCTTACGCTCGTGTGGTCCCGTCTCCATATCTGTATCTGTCCAGTTTTTCCTCTTTGCCGATACTACATCCTCTCTTAGTCTGCTCAAAAAACTTTCCTCAGTTACCTTCTGTGATTTTTATCCTAATATAACTGGCCTTGTTTTAACTTCTATGTAAGGGCCCATCCTAACACTCTCTTCCACCTCCTCCGCAAGGTTTTGTATTTCTTCATCATTCAGGTTCTTCAGTAGGTCCTTCACTGACTTAATACGTAATGTTTTTCTCTTTCATTCCGAATATTATAACACTTTTTCTTGTCCGCTACATCTCTTACTAAATCTTCATTCTTTTCCAAGACCTTGACCACATCTTTTTCTACATTTTCCTTTTCTTTCAGTTGCTTTTCAATTATTTCCCGGAAGTCTATGTTAGCTTTTTCATGTTCAACTTTCCAGGTCTTTATTTCACCCATCACTTCCTCCATTGCTCTCTTTTCTTCCTTGCCCATTATCTCTTTCAGGTCTTCATTTTCCATTTTTATCACTCATTTTTTCATGTTTTGCCAACTTATCTCTCAACTCCTCATTTTCCTGAACTAGTTTTTTTCCCCGTCTTCTAGACTTCGCACTCTTGCCCGTAAGTCACTGTGCATCTTCTTACCTTGCAAATCTTCATCCTCCATGATCTTGACTCTTCCGATCCACGGATTCAATGTAAGGAAATATATCAGTCGTCCCTCAAATAGTACGGTTTCCAATAGTTCGGTTTCGGTTTTATACAGATTGTCATAGATTTAGAAGATCTTTTAAGGATTTTAAAATTTCCTGCTCATCAGGAAATTCAAAAATCCTAAAAAAATCTTCTTGGAAAATCCACATAAAACCAAAACCGAACTATTGGAAACCGTACTATTTGAGTGACGACTGTATAGAGAAAAATAGAAATGAAGAAATGGAAAGAAATGCAAACAGAGGCAAAAGAGAGAAATAATGCAAGATCAGAAGAGGAAAAAAAAGACCTTTTTCTTGGAGAGTTCTGGGAGACCGAGTAAAGAAATGATATGTAAGGGAAAAGCCAAAGGAGAACAGAAGCTGGGCAAAACTGGAACAACTAAGGGTTTAAGCGTGATGTACACTAAAATAGATGAGATAATACCTTCTGTACAGAGTCAATTCATTATTACCAAAACCAGAGAAACTGGGCTCGCTAAATTCATGACAATCTTCACTATCCTCGTAACCTCCCACAGCTCCCTTTCGCATTTTCAGTCTTGCTCGCTAAAGTCATAACAATCTTCACTATCCTCATAACCTCCCACGGCTCCCTTTTGCATTTTCAGTCTTGCTCCTAAATTCATGACAATCTTCACCATCCTCATAACCTCCCACAGCTCCCTTTTGCATTTTCAGTCTTGCTCCTAAATTCATAACAATCTTCACTATCCTCATAACCTCCCACGGCTCCCTTTTGCATTTTCAGTCTTGCTCGCTAAATTCATAACAATCTTCACTATCCTCGTAACCTCCTACAGCTCCCTTTCGCATTTTCAGTCTTGCTCCAGTTCTTCTTCCTCTTCTTTTTGGTGTCTGCTACCTATCCTCCTCCTCACTCAGCCTACACTTGCTTTTTAAGTTCTTTAAATAGGAGACGGGCCTCTCAGAGCATCACCCAGACCCTGTAAACACAACTCGGCTTGCAGACGATCAGCTGATTTCGGCACAGGTAGTAGGGTGAGGACCGGTCACGCCACACGTCTGCTCTGCTCTGTGTCTGTTCCGTGTGTGTGTGTGCGTGTGTGTAAGGGAAGGAATGTGTAAGTGCTGTGCAGCCTTTTTTCAGTGTAAAAGCCATATTGTGCTCATCACTGGTTATAGGCTGTTTGGGTTACAATATTAGATTAGGTTAGACTTGCTAATTATGACTCGACACGAAACAGATGGCTGATTAAAACCTTAGAGTTTATTGGCCGTAATTACCTGAATCTTGAGTGCATGAGTACACAATATTCTATGTAACTGACTCAAGGCTTTTTAGTTAGCTGGGTGTATCAGAATCATTAAATAGTGCCTGCTAGCACTATCTATCTTCACTGGTTCTTGAGAATTGTTCCTTACTTTCTTATTTTGCTTTCCATCTTAAGGGACTACATTAACTGGTTCTTTTATGTTTGTTTGTTGTATAGGTTTTGATGACTGATAGACCTTGAATTTCTCTCTCTCTCTCTCTCTCTCTCTCTCTCTCTCTCTCTCTCTCTCTCTCTCTCTCTCTCTCTCTCTCTCCACTGCCACCACCATGCAAAAGACATTGCTAAATTAAAAGGTATTCAACATAAGAGTAACAAAAATTATCTTTTCTTTGCACAATAAAGCTTACAATGAAAGGCGCTCATCTCAACTTTTTTTCTCTTGAAAACATTACATCCAAGGGAACCTGATAAATTGTTTCTGAATACTCAATTGATTTATGAGTCTGGACAAATCAAATTTATTGATGATTGATGGAAGATAAATAAGGGCACAAAACTTAAATTCAGAATGCACCAAATTTGTCTTCATAAATATTGTAGCCTGACAACAGAATAAACTCCCACCTTCAGTGTACTGTTATGAGGGTGGCCGGGTTAGTGGATTCTTTCCTCACATCTGCCTGCATTGGGTTCCACTAGTCCTGCACACTGGAGACAGCACTAGCCTGCAAGAGATAATGAAACTAAGGGAAGCAATCAGAGTTCTTTAATCCCTCATCAATAGGCAACACAATCACAATCAGAATTGTGAGTTTGAAAATGTCATTGCTTCTCCTAATCCTTACAGTCTCATCTCACTGTTCATCTGCTCCCTGACTGGCTGAGTATTGTGGCTCATCCCATTCTGGTGCGCCACCATTGTATACCGGCCCTGCCCTCTCTAGAAAGTTCTAGGGAACTCAGCCGGCAAAAGGGGCAGGCTAACCACTGGACAGTTTAAGAACTTTTCATCATCTAATAATATGCAGCATCATAGCAACTGATTCAATGCAATACAATCAAGTCATTTAAAAAAGTGCTACTTCACCAATCTAAATATTAACTAAGGCAGAAATGAAAAGAACTTGGTGACCATTGATATGATGAAGTTTCAGTTTAGACCGCCTAGTCTGGATCGTAGGGACTGTGTGGTCTGAATATCTATGTAAACCTCTCTCTCTCTCTCTCTGCACAAACTATCTTCCCTTCACTCAGGTCTCGATGTATATTTATGCCAGTTGTTTATATGCAGGCTGAGTAGCTACGTATCTGTCTATCTCTCATTTATTTGTTCAAAGCATCACAAAAAAATGACATAACTATCAGTATGTTTTACAGTATATTTGAAAACGTTGGCAAGCTTACAGCAGTATTTCCACTCTTCCATCCGACTCATATGTCATGGAGTAGCATTATCTTACTTTCCTATTTGTGTCCCATGCCATACCTACAAACAAATGGTTATAAACAAGGTCATACTATGATGCTAATGTATTGCAATGTTTCTCACATGATGAGGCTCCACAAGCCCAGCAACCTCCCAAAATGTTTGCCAAATTACATATGCTGTATTACAAGACACTTTGCCATATAACATCAGCTATTTCTAAAGGTCAAAGAGGGGATCAATCGGGTTCTAATGTGTTTCTTTAGGTTCATGGTACAGAGGAAGGGTCACACTACCACCAGGGTCATAAAACTACCCCTGGAAATGCCCACAACTCCTACGAAAGCCTTGTCGAATATGTGTTATTGGGCAGCGAAATGTCTCATAATATGACCCTTACACTTTTACATATATGACTACATTGCTTGCATCCTATTTGTTGTCATAAATCAGTATCATAACATCCTCTAGTGTCTAGGATGAAGTTTTTGTTGGTACTTATTCAGGGGAACAGTAGGTTAACATTTAGGGGCCAAGAGTAGGCCAATAATGCCAATACACAACTTGCGTAATATACACATAACGTGCAGTATTAGCTTATTTCCCTTCTCAAAATAATAAAGTTGTGTGTTACTGACATTAGCTCAGTTCAGTAGATGAGGTGAAAGAGGGGTAGGTTGTCTTGTATTGAATGCTCTCTGTCTGCTGTAAGAACTTTTTCAACTTTTATAATATAGCAAGGTCTGGTGTGCAATGGAGGAGTAAACATATACAGTAAACCCTTACTTTTACAGACCTTGATATAACGAATTTTGACTTTGACCCACTTTCTGGTCCGGTCCATTATGTGTGGGGATTTACCAAGTGAGTTCGGTAAGTGCGGTGTTCGATTCGGTGGTTGGCCGGCCAAATATGTACACACAGGTCGGTTGGCGGTGATGGAATCAAAGCTGATTTGGCGGTGCGTGTCTGGTCAGTCTAGCTGTCTGCCCAACTCTAAACACCTCTTCTCTTGTCCTTCTGTGCCTCACCTTCCATATAATGAACAAACTTCGTCATATACAGAAATGGCCTGAAATAGCAAACTTTCAACTCGTGTAACAAATAAAGTTGTTAGTATTCTTAGACAGTTCTGACTCTCACATCAACTATTTCCAAAGGCCAAAAATGAGATCAGTCTGGTTCAAATGAGTGTTTTTAAAGGTTCATGCCACAGAAGAAGGGTCAAACTACCACTAGGGTCAATAAATTACCCCTGGAAATGCCCAAACTCTTACGAAAGCCTTGTCAAATATGTGTGCTGGGGTGCCGGAGTGTTTAAGAATACGGCCCATAATGTTACCCCCTTCCCCTCAATTAGTACATGAAAGTGAGGGTTTACTATATAACATTAGATAAATGAATAAATAAGTATCACATAAGATAAAAAATATTAGTGTAGTGAGCCATACTAACTGATAATTCACTTTGGGAGAAAACATTTCTGTAAGGTGTCTTATTTTATCATCAGCATATAGCCTCTTCCATTTAGCGTAACCCGTTTCTGGGTCGTGATCTGTAGAGTCCCTTGATAGATAGAGTCCCGACAACCTAAGATTTGGACGCCATTATTGGTCCTGTTTTCACGAGAGCGTGTGCTAGCGTTTGAAAAGCACGGCGAAAACAGGCCCAATAATGGCGTCCAAATCTTAGGTAGTCGGGACTCTATAAGGGACTCTACAGATCACGACCCAAAAACAGGTTACGCTAAATGGAAGACGCTAATAGTGTGTACATAAGTAACAAGCAGTCTTTGTATTACCATTAATAGTGTTAGATAATCATCATATTCAGACAACTGTCAATCAGTACACTGCTCCCTTTAGTAATGCAAGCATGAAGAAAACTAATCAGCGAGAGCACTACACAGCTTCACCACAGTTACCTAAACAATTCTTTCTAATCATGCAAATTAGAACTGAAGCTTCAGTATTGCCAATGACAAGCTTCTACAGTGTCAGAACAAAGAAACAACTGCATACCATTCCCAGCCACACATCAGGTAATTCCCCCCAAACACACAAAAAAGGAAATGTATCAACAGTTGGAGTTCATGAGTGGAATCAAGATCAATATACTCCAGCAAGGCAGACATATGAAGCAAAAAAAAAGTGTGATTTTTTTTGGTTTTAATTGATTCTGTACATAGAAGTGTACATACTACATAAAATATTCCTTCACAAGTTGTTATTGTTGTTGTTGTTGTCCCACAAAACTGGCAGCAAAGTTTGAGGGTTTACAAAGAAACTTAAAGAGAATGGTGTCCGTTATATACTTTTCTTTTTTCCCCCTTCAGCATCATTTCATTATTTCCAGTGTTCGTGTGTCTCACTGCCCTAGATATGTGAGGCACCTGTCTGTAGGATGTGGGGGTCATGTGGGCAGCATGTATCTGCTTGTCTCTGTTTGTCTGTTTGTCTGTTTCACTTTTCAGTCGATCATATTCTTGTGACACATTTCATCTTTTTTTTCTCTCAGTGATACAAATATGGTTGTAGTAGCATTTTGGTAGTTGAACTGTTTTTGTGTATATATATAATTATGTAGTTGAATTCTTCCTCTTATTTCAGAACAAAACATGCAAAAGCATTGATGAATCTCAGAGCTGTTAGTAATTATTGCAAGCTTAGCAAAAATGACGTAAAAAAGTTCACACACACCAGTGCATACATAATCCTTCAGCATGTTTACTATGCATTGGTTTGACAATATATATATATATATATATATATATATATATATATATATATATATATATATATATATATATATATATATATATATATATATATATATATATATATATATATATATATATATATATATATATATAAAATGTGTGTGTGTGTGTGTGTTTGTTTTCAATCACATATTTCCTTTTGGTAGCTTTCCCTTCCCCAAAAGTTAATTTATCATTCATAGAAAATTTTGATGTATGAATCAATAAGTACACAAGACAATAACTTGCTCTGTGGCTCTACATTGTAATCAAATGTGTCCCAGCATCCTGCCAGGTGTTCCAATACACGTACACAGGATATTTTAGCACTAGTGATCGTCGTCACTTTTTTTTGGTAGGTGCCGGCCTGTAATTTTGCAACTACACTCTACGTAAAGTAGTTTTATATTACCTGCCTATGATCATAGCAAATTGCTTATTCACATCTTTAGGTGTGTAGATGTAGAGGTAAATGGTTACCATTCCTAAGAAAACTAACTTTACTGTAGCAGAAAGTAGCCTGGAAATATAAGAATAGTGCCAATAAAATAAAGAGGACAATGAGACGTTTATAGTGATGGCTTAAAACAATAAAAAGTAAAAAATAATGTTCACATAATTTTCTAATCAAGAGATACATGTAAAAACACATTTCAGATTTAATATGAGGTCGCATGGTGTAATGGTTTTGGTGTTTGCTTCTCAACTGAGATGTTACGAGTTCAATTCCAGCTCACAGCAGCTTCTCAGTGAGGGAGGTGGCACTGTCTCGTAACCTAAACCATGTTATATAATCAACTCTGGGGATTATTTAATCACCTTTTTCAAATTCAGCAGCTTGTACAAAATACTGTTCAGAATCACCAACAATCTGCCCTCCATATTGATGTTCCTACAGTCAGTCACGAACAATGATTTCAATATATTCAAAGCATAAACACCCAAACCAGAAGATAAAACATTCCTCTGGATAACATAAGAAATGCACTTTCTCCACCTTTTAAAATACTTAATGGAAACACTGCAGTTCTGCATAAAGGGAATGAATGAGGAAACAGAGCCATGATACATAATTGAATTTAGTTGTACTTGTTGGTGTATGTGTAGAACAATGCGTAAAAGTGGACAACAAGAGGACATGGACGGACAGTAAAGGTAAACGAGAAACAATAGATAAACAATTGAGACGCAATACAAATCAACGGACGACGATAACAAAATACATAGTTTTGCTTATAGCGCCACCTTCTTTAGTGTCACTGACGGGAAGGAACACAGAATTTGAGCGGTGACTGCTACAAACTTACCAAGTGTTATGTTAGTGTTTAAATAACGCAAGTTAATTTATCTTCCATACACCTGTTGCACTATCAATTAGTATGCCATGCAAAGTTGTTGTGTTGCTGTTCCCCAGAGTTGTATGCAATGACAAGTTTTTTGCCGAGCCATTTTGGTTCATATCATTTGCTTTGCGTAGCGTGTCGGGTGTGTTCGTTAGGTAATCAGATTCAGGGTATTTACTTGTGTATATTAGATTCTTGTGAAAAGGTGTGAATGATAATTTCTATATCAGCTCAAATAAAAACTATTTATACTGCTTTCATGTGGTGGTACACAGCATCATTCTGACTTGAACTGAATGCTTCTTGAATTGTTTGCTCTGTCCTTTTTTTCTTTTGTTATTGTTCTTTGAAGGCAGAGGTTTGCTTAGGCATTGTCCCTGTAGCCCTCTTGGCCATACAATCATGCTCAATCACACTCAGCATCTGTTATTCAAGCCAAGTGCTGGGTGAACATCAGGTAGTTTTGTTACATGTTGCATAGCTGGCTTACAGATGAATGAGAGAGACAGGCAGTGTCATAAACTCTAGGATCATAACAAAACATTCGTGAATTCATACATGCAAAACGATATTTGCTAGACATACATGGCTGTCAATGTGAGCGCACTGGTCTGTTTTATTTCTCACACGCGGTTTGGAATCCATCTTTAAATAGCATCATGAAATTACAACCAAGTAACAAATTTCAGTGTTGAGCGTATTTTGGCTTATCAGAGTCCTAAACAGCCTACAATGGACATTATCAAATAGTTAAACTAACCCCAAAAATTTTAACCATATTCCCGGTTTTCATAAGTCAACTCACATTATGGGTTTCAGAGGCTGTTATATAATTTTTTGTGAATAACTTTTTTGTACGAAGCATTGGGTAAGGATGATAATTTTACACAGCATTTTTCAGACCTTGCCCTGTTTTATTCAATGTTTTATTAGCGAGATGTGGATACTTTTTTTATTATTATTATTTTACAGCAAAGGAGACAGCTCAAGGGCGTAAAGAAAAATATATAAAAAAAAGCCCGCTACTTACTGCTCCTGAATAGAGGTTAAAGGAGTGGCCAAAAAGAGAGGTCAATTTCAGGAGGAGAGGAGGGTATCAGGACACCTCTCCCCCCGAAATTGACCTCTCTTTTTGGCCACTCCTTTAACCTCTATTCAGGAGCAGTTCAAGTCGTAGGCAGGAGGAAATACAAATGATACAGATATGGTGTGTCACAAAATGAAGCTAGCGTAATGTAATTGTGACATAGGACCAGTTTTACAGTCCAGTACAGCAAGTTCGTAAGCTTCTCAACCAAACCCAAAATACAACGAAAATTCCTTCTATAGTGTTTGGCGTTGAAATAAAAAGGAGAAAATTTTAGGAAACCACACGGGAAATCTCTCTAGTGTCTGGTATTGAGTATAAATAGCGGATCATTGTGGAGCATATAGTTTGGTTTTGGTGCTTACAATGACTCTGTGTTGGACTGTCGAACCGGCCCATAGTCAAGCGGGAGAGTGAGAGTATTGTAATCTACCCTCATTACCAAACATTTTCTCATTTTCTCTTCACCCCCTTCTTGCTGACATCAAGTTTAGTCTCTGCCACATGACCTTGTAGTCTTTCACTGGTCAGCACAAGGCCCCTAGAATATACAAGGTCATTTCATTTGGCGTGGCATAAACATGACATCAACAAGAGTGGGCTGAAAAGTAATAAAGAAAATGTTTGAGTTTGAGGGTCAACTACAACACTCTCATTTTATCTTTTCATCTCTTATATAAAATTGGGCAATATCTGAATATATACGCCTCTGCCTCCGTGGTCTAGTGGTCAGCATGCCTGGCTTCTACTCCGCGGGCCTGGGTTTGAATCCCGGCCCGGGCAGTCAGCGTGCAGCTCACCCAGCTGTTCATCCTCCCTCTTGGGCTGGTCGATAAATGGGTACCTGGGGAAACCTGGGGAAGGTAAACTGTGGTAACCCGGATGTCACACTGGCCCTGTGTCCCGGGGTAATGGGCACCCTCCCACCACAGGCTCAAGGGCCAATGTTACAGAGATGAGCACCGAGGCCATGCGCTGCTACAGTGTATGCCCCCAACTTTACCTTTTACCTTAATATCTGAAGCATACTGTACCAAATTATCACCTGTACCCAATAATTTGTTGAAAAGTTATTCATGAAAAACAATACAACACGGCCTCTGAAACCCATAGTAATTGGTATTTATATTGCTTATAAATAAAATTGATTTGAACATAGCATAATAACATTTAATTATACATAACAAATTTGAAGATGTTGATTGATATCCTTGTCTAAAGTAACTAATTCGTGCCTTGGTCATGCCTTGGCCTGGGGTGAGGCGGCCTCGGGAGGGCGGGAAATCGAGTGGTAGTGTTAAGAGAAGCAAGATAGAATTTTTATTATTCTAAAATGAATCCCCACAAGGTTAGTTCCTTCTTAGCTCAACCTGTGCTAGTCGGTTGTTGGCTTTCCTTAGTGAGGCCCAAAGCTCTTGTACATACATAGGCAGGTTTGTTCTCTCCCTAGCTTGTGGCATTAAATGTGAAGAGGAACAATGCATATATTATAATTGTGAGACATAGTGTAAGACAAGACAGACTGCTACTCCAGAAATTATTGTTATGTTTTTGGCTTAGTTAATTTTTATAGTGAATGATAACTTAAGCTTACGTTTAGTTTTATGAGAACTCACTTGATGTCCTTCATACAAACAGGTTCAATAGTTGGTTGTTGATCGACAGGCATAAAAAAGCAAAGTGGTTTTATAATGTACACATGATATGTTCACAGCTGCAGCTAAAAAAGACACAACTAAGAGGAGACTGAATATTCAGACTAATATTTGTTTTGATTACTGAATTGCCATTTTAGCTTCCATCGTTCCTACGCATTGCTAGCATCCAACACTTATCACGCATAGCAAATCACAAACAACAAATGGCCGTTCATTGTTATTAGCATAAACAGAAGAGTGTAATTAATTCCAACCAGTACTCATTTCACGAAGCTTTCATGAGAACCTCTAGTAAGTCTCACATAAGAATTACGAATGTGGTACAGCAGGTTCCCACTCCCTGGAATTATCACTTCACCGTTATATAATGGAAAGATCTTCGCCCATGAACCCCACCATGTAGGGCCCTCAAACTGTTTGATTATGAAGGTATTGAAATTTTATGTACTATCATCATGTTAACTGTACCTCATCTGATGAAAAAATGCATATGCTAGTAGATACATTTTTTTCTTTCAAAAACCAGAGATTATACGTTGGTATTTATTTTTCCCCTTCCCTGTGTTGTATCCTCTGGCAGACAATACTACCACAGCAGAGAGCAGTTTATGTGCATATAGTCTGTTGTGATGATACTGCCTGCCTGTTGTGCACTATATTTAAGAGATATTTATAGGAGTTGCAGGAATAGGTAGTGTATCATCTGGTCCTCAAACATGTGGTGGTGAAAGTTTGCATGTGATAGTACTTAACTGATTATTAACTTTTGACTTTTCTATAAGGACTTAAAGTGACAGGTAGATTGAAAAGCCCATGATGTTTGTGGCTGGAGGTGGTGCATAGCAGACAGAAAAGCAAAGGCAAAATGATGGCTTTTATCCTTATTACATAACCTCTCATTGATTAGCAGGGAAGCTTGGAAATCCCATTCTCTTCTCACTCCATCATGTTTAACCGTGTAGCAGCGACGGGCCAAATTTGTGGCTTTACTGTGCAGCAGCGACGGGCCAAATTTGTGCCATGATATAAACCCCCCAAAATAGATGATACATAATCTGATCACAAATGCTTTGATATATATTATGAAATGGCTTGTGTGAGGGGTGATTTTTTTCTTATTTTTCTCGCTTGGAGGGACCATTAAGAAACATGATCCCCGCTGCTACCACCGGGTTAAAATTCACTCCCTCACAATATGCCTGTCTGCTCTGTACCACTGACTATATTTCAGAATAATTATGGGAGTCTGAGGTTAATTGATAGTCTCAACTATTTTTGTAAGGAGGAGCAATGTGTGATGGAACTGTGTCGCCCTCAACCCAGCTGCTGACTCCCTTGCCTCTGTTAGGGTGCGGCCACACTGTACACGGTTTGCTGGGAGGGTAGAGGGACGCCTAGCGGGTCAGAGGCAAGAACAAACACGTGTTATCTAATACGAGTGGCCATACAGGACGCGGGTAGCGGGTTTCCTCCAAGCTTACCCGCTGCCCACGTCCTGTATGGCCACTCCTATTAGATAATATGTTTGTTCTTGCCTCTGATCCGCTAGGTGTCCCACTACCCTGTACCCTCCCAGCAAACCACGTGCAGTGCTTGCCTTACATAGGAACTTCTCTTGATCCCTCCCTTCACTTCCTTTATCATGTCTCTTCATCTCTCTACATTACTTTCCCTTCATTTTTGTTCTTCCCTCTTTACTTCTCCCTTCATTCTCTGTGCAGTAAGGAGACAGCGACTGTAGTGTTGGAGACCAAATGTGTGTTGAGCAGAAATAAACTAAATCATCCTTTGTAATGTGATACTGTATTTGTGTAATTTTCTCATGTAACAGTTAGACGTGTATCCTTCTCTTCTTCCTTTTTCCATTTCTTAAATCCATAGCTCATTCCTATATTTTATCTTCATGCATCTCTTCCTTTACATTTTTTTTGTACAACCCTCCCTGCCAAATTCTTCATATCCTCTATTCCTTATTCACGTTTCTCCATCAATATACATTTTCTTTCTCCTCATCTTTTATCTTTATTCTATTCACTAGTCTTCAATGTGCAATGTAATTTTCATAAGTACAAAATTTATGAATATTTCCAGATTATTCTTATGGAAAATTTACAATCTAATAACATTGTCTCAAAATTGATTTAAAATTGAGTTTCTTTGACATAATACAGGTTTCCAATTCTATTCTGTAATTTCTAGTTTATCTGAGTCACTCAAAGGCAACAGACATATAGTATTTCCAGCTGTGCTTAAGCTTTCATTTCAATTATATATCAAGAAAAGTAATGATATCAATTTTGCACATTTTTCTGTTCATCTTCATTACACTGCACATGTTTTCCTTAAAATTCTTGCTCCACCCAAATAAGAAAAGTAGTAGTGTATAATGGTTTAGAAAAATAGTGTATAATTTTTTGTTTTCTCCTTATGATAGTAAAATCCAGAGAAACTATTTGAGCCCTCTGTTCACAGCACTGTTTTTAAAGTAAGTACGGTATGCCAAACATGCTGGAAAAAAACTCCTTTATCCTTTTCCTCATTATTCCTGTCCTCCGTCATCGCATTTTTGGAAAGTGATATACTAGGTACTTGGTTAGACATGTGTAAAAAGTAATGATAATAATATTAGTTTGCTCTGTAATGTAATGAAATGAGAACAGATGAAAGCATACAGATTATTATGTCATGATTCATTGTGTTTGGTATAATACTTTTTCTTTTCTTGTCATCTCATGTTTTGTCGTCATTCCCTTGTCACCTTCCACCTGCCAGCCCCTCCTCCTATTCTTCCCGCTGATCCTTGTTTTCATCACTGGTCAGGCTCCTCAAAATTACAACTACTTGCTCACATTCAACAGTATTTTCTTATTATGTTTTCTTATAATGGTTTCAAAATATTTATTTATTCAGCAAGCACAAATGTAATTTACATATTAAATTAACAAATTTTTACACTGTTCTTCTCTTTTAAGTACTCAAAGAGCTTCAGCAAAAGAAGGAACAATTACTAATTTTAATGAATTTTATCTTTTTAAAGAGAAATGTTGAGGTGAACATAGGCATATGGGTGACTGGGCTCATTTGATCGTTATATATGATTAATTATTTGCTATTATTATCCTTATTATTGTCATATCCAATGTATAGCATAACAGTGGCAGGGTACACTGAGTGAGTAATGAGTGACCACTGACAGCCAGGAAGTCTCTTCTCATTCATTTCCTCTCATTGAGTAGCAATCATCATGGGTGTCTTGTGTATCATTAATACTGAAATTTTCTTCACTACTACAAGAAAAAAATATAGAAAAGTTGAAAATTATTGAGCAATTTGATTGATTAGTTACCCTTCTAGGTGGTGGGAGAGAGTGTGGGGGTAGAAGTAATATTTAATGGTGAGGGTGGAGATGATTGTAGTGGTAGAGTTAACCCCTTGGATGCGGATTTCCGACAAGAAGACCTCACCAAGCTACAGGAGTGGAGCAAAAGGTGTCTGCTACAAATCAATGAAAAAAAAAGTAAAGTCCTGCACCTTGGGAGGGGATATCCAGCACACCAACACCACATGGGAAACACTCCACTACCCACCACAGAGGCAGAGAAAGGCTTGGGACTATACGTTGCCAGGCTACCAGTGAAAGCCAAATCCGTGCCAATCGCAGCGGACGGGTTAACTGTGGTGGTGGTAGTGATCATAAAGGTTGTCATAACTGTGGTAATGATTATGGATGTAACTGCTGGGCATAATAATGTGTTGTTTATGACGATGATGGTAGAAAGTTGGACAGTTTCGTTTAGTCGGCGCAACATCTATGGTCATATGCTGGAGAGAGACAGAAGGGGAAGGAATCATAGGAGAAGGGAACAGACCCCAGGAGACGGGACACAACCCCCGATTAATACCTGGTACCCATTCACTGCTGGGTGGACAGGGGCGTAGGGTATCGGAAAAGCCACCCAAATTTTTCCACTCCGGGAATCGAACCCGGGCTCTCTTGGTTGTGAGCCGAGTGTGCTAACCACTGCACCACGAAGCCCCTGATGATGATGGTGGTGGTGGTATAAATCAAGATATAATGCTGGTAGTCATGTTTTTTTCTTTTTTTTTTCTTTTCTTTTTACAGTAAAGGAGGCAGCTCAAGGGTAGCGGTACCAGAATGTCATACTAGGCATACTTTTTTTGTCATGCCCCGAGAACTTATTTTACTCTTTTTCCTGTATTTTCCAACACGACCTCTGCATGTATCAAAACAACACACGAGAAATTAATCAAGACCAGGAGAGGGTATTCGCCGGCTGCCTGGGTTGGGATTGAACCCACGACCAGCGTGACGAGAGAGCCACTCCCTACCGAGTCAGCCAAAGAGGTACCCCCCTGGCTAAGTGGGTTATGGGAGGCTCGTTCATCAGGCATAGTCGCCACACTACATTTTCGTCTGCTTGAGGCCCAAAACTGTCGAGCCTACAACGATAAGATATACATTTACAATTAGAGTTCAGATGGTCAATTATCGATGTTTTTCTGCAATTGTTATGGGACAGAAACAGGAATATACAATGTTCTGAGCATGATAATCTGGTAACGCATCTCAAGGGCCAAAAACAAAAATAAACATCAAGAAAAAGCCTGCTACAGGACACTGCTCCAACAAAAGGAAAAGAACAAGAGGCCGGAAGAGAGGTCAGTGGGGGTATATTCATCCTTACCAGGTGTCACCAGCAATTTGGTCATTGTGGCCACGAAGCTTGGACTATTCTTTCAATTAGGGGATTCAATTCAATTAGGGGAGGCGGTGGCTGAGTGGATAGCGTGACGGCACCGCATTCACGATGACGCGAGTTCGATCCCCGCCCGGTGCCACCAAGCTGGGATTTTTCAGCCGTCGCCGAGTGGCTTAAGACTACCCACATGCTGTCCAGAAGACCACCCATCAACCCGGACTCTAGATTCTAGGATTAAAGATGAGCTCCGGGGGGGCAGCATGAGCCAATGCAAGATGGTGCCACTATAAGCACTTGCCTGCGCCACAACATGCTGGGCCATACCATCATGCCCCTCCAAAACAAGCCTACAGGCGCCATAGGTGAAGATGTATATAAAAAAATAAAAAAATAAAAATAAAAAAAAAAATAAAAAAACAGCCTAAATTATTTGTAACAATTATATTTCAATTCAATAAGTGAAACTATTGTTAATAAAAATGTAGTTGAACATTTTCGTTGTTTATTTATTGGTAAATAGAGAAAATAAATGACTGATGCAAGGTTCTCTCATTAAAAATCTTTCCTGCATGAAAGCCCTGCATAATCAAGCAGAATTGGATTTTTTGAAAAATTCTCTTTATATTACAATATTTGCAGAGTAGGCTACCTGCTCTGGGTGTATCAGTGTCGCCTTCAAAGAAATTCATCAAAAACGTTAGGGCGTCAAGCATCTCGACAGAGAGCGTAGCATCCATTGTTTGCTCTCAGTGGGTGAAACTGGCTTCCACTTCCAGTGTTATGCTGCACCTTCAACCTCTGACCTTAACCCAGTAGCAGCGACGGGCCAAATTTGTGGCTTTACCATGTAGCAGCGACGGATCAAGTTTGTGGCTTTACTGTGTAGCAGCGACGGGCCAAATTTGTGCCATGATATAAACCCCCAAAAATAGATGATACATAATCTGATCACAAATGTTTTGATATATATTATGAAATGGCTGGCGAGAGGGGTGTTTTTTTCTCATTTTTCTCGCTTGGAGGGACCATTAAGAAACATGATCCCTGCTGCTACCGGGTTAAATGCCATCACCTTTGACCTGCCCTCCCTCCTGGATGGCAGCAGGAGTCCACCCAAGGTCTTGGTTCACCCCACACGACAACCAGCAGTCAGGTGAGGGCGGGGTGTAACATTCTGGAAGTGGAAGCTAGGGACCTGATGGAGACACAAACAACTGGCAGTCCTAGGGTTGGGGGTGGGGGGTTGTCGAGTTGTTTGACACCACAATGGTTTTGATAAATTTCGTCAAGAGCGAGACTGATACTGCCTAAGCTTGAACTCAGTATAAATTGTAATATAAATAGATTTTTTTTAACCTGGCAGTAGCGACGGGCCAAATTTGTGGCTTTACAGTGTAATGAAGTGTAATTGTTACACATCCCAGAGAAATACAGGTAATTTATGATAATTGAAAGAGTAGTCCAAGCTTTGTAGTAGGCACAATGACCAAATCGCTGCTGACATTCACTGGCTGGCAACTCTGAATATACCCCATTTTAGGTGAAGTTTCCTGATACTCTCCTCTTGAAAAAGCTTGTCGTAGGAAAGGGGAAATACAGACGAAGGAGGGCTGTTCCAAAGTTTTCCAGCGGAAGGAATAAAAGACTGAAGATGCTGGTTAACTTTTGCAGAAGGGATTTGGATAGAATAGGTAACAGCAAGAGTAGAAAGTTGTGCACAGTGGGGTCGCAGGAGGGGGGGAGGCATGAAGTAAGGAAGTTCTGAAAAGCAGTCAGCATGAAAATATCAATAGAATATAGAAAGATGTGCAACATTGCAGTTTCAAGAGGTTTCATTCAAGAGGTAGAATACTGCTGGTAAGGGGAGTGGAGTTGATGAGACGAAGAGCCACACTGTCTAGCAGAGCTGTGTGTGTGGAGCTCCCTACACGAGATGCATGCTCCACATGAGGCAGACAAGGCCTCAGTACAGTATATGGATAGCATCTAAGATGGGGAAAAGAACTGGCAGAGAGGATCCAAAATGCCCAACCTTGAGAAAGTTGCTTTATTAAGAGAGGAGATATAAAGTTTCTCATTAAGAATTGAGTTACAGATAGACTGAAAATGTTTACTGTAAAAGAGGGTGATAGCTGTGTGTTGCCGATGAATAGGGGATAGGTGTTTGGAAGATTGTGTTGATTTGATAGGTTGAGAAATAGAGTTTTTGAGGCACAGAAGGATACCAAGTTCCTCCTGCCATTAAGAAATGGTAGCAAGGTCTGAAGTTAAGCATTCTGCAGTGTCTAGCCTGGAGTAATTTAATTCCTGTAGAGAGGGTCTTCTTTTAAAAGATGTTGAGTAATGCAGAGTCATCAAAGGAGTGAATAGGACAGTTTGTTTTGGAAAGGAAATCATTAACCCAGTAGCAGCGACGGGCCAAATTTGTGGCTTTACCGTGTAGCAGCGACGGGCCAAATTTGTGCCATGATATAACCCCCCCAAAATAGATGATACATAAACTGATCACAAATGTTTTGATATATATTTTGAAATGGTTTGTGTGAGTGATGATTTTTTCTCATTTTTCTCGCTTAGAGAGACCATTAAGAAACATGATCCCTGCTGCTACCGGGTTAATGAACAACAGAAAGAGTGGGAGATAGAACAGAGCCCTGCAGGACACTGATATGCTTAGGAGAGGGACACTGATCATCTACCACAGCAGCTTTCTAGCATTGGCTGGAAAGGAAACTGGAGATAAAAGTTCAGAGAGAGGGATAGAATCCATAGGAAGGTAGTTTAGAAAGCAAAGATTTGTGCCAGAATTTGTCAAAAGTTTTCGAGATGTCTCAGGCAACAGCAAAAAATTCAGTTTACCGGTAGAATGCCCCTTGCAGAACAAATACTGATGATGAGGTATATCGTCAGAAATTCATAGATGCTTCAGAATCTTCCGGTTAACCCTTTGACTGCTGATTTTCTACAAGAAGACCTCACCAAGCTACAGGGACGAACAAAAAGTGGCTGATACAATTCAATGAAGAAAAATGTAAAATCCTGCATCTTGGGAGGGGATATCCAGCACACCAATACCATATGGGAAACACTCCACTATCCACCACAGAGGCAAAAAAAGACCTGGGAATACATGTTACCAGGCTACCAGTGAAAGCCAAATCCGTGCCAATCGCAGCAGACGGGTTAAGAATTAATACAAAAGTTTTAGAACATGATAGTGAAGCTAAAGGACAGTAGTTTGAGGGATTGGAACAGTTAACCTTCCTTAGGCACAGGCTGTATGTAGGCGTACCTCCAGCTGGAAGAAAAGGTAGATGTGGAAAGGTATAGATGAAAGATCAAGGCAGAGTTTCAGCATGGAAGCACAGTTTTCAAGGACAACAGGAGGCACCCCATCAAGTCTATAAGCCTTCTAAGGGTTGAGGCCAGAGAGAGCAGAGAAAACATCGCTCTTAAGAATTTTAACCCGTGGGCTTCGGCTATGGGAAAGCTGAGAAGTGGCCGAGGAACAACAAAATTACACTGCATTTTGAGACTAAGAAAAGAGCATGGAACATACATCAGAGTACTCCTCTCATAACTATAAAGCCATTAAAAATATTTACTTGTACTCAAACTCCATTCTTTTTGGGTGGTGTTTGTTACAATATAAACAGTCTCGTGACACGTGGCAGCTAGCCGAGAGTCGATTGTTGTCTGCTATAGAAAATTTGACAAGTGATTACTGTATGGATAGCTAATTCAGTATGCCATGACCTTACAGCACCACCTATGACAAAAAAGCCCACCTCAAGATCACTCACCCACTACAATAACCTAGGGCATTTATCGTGGGTTGCGCTATGCCACCACCGCCTACAATTAGCTCGAATTAGGTGTTTTATGGCAAGCCCTTTTTAGGGTCCACTATACCACAGCCATGACTCGTGAAAGCCCTGTAAAGGGTCTGTCGACATTCTCGGGTTAATATCAGGCACGGTGGAGTCAGAGGGGGAATGAGTGTTAGGAATACCGTATTTCCCGCCATATAAGACGCACTTTTTTAAAAAAAGAAGATTCAAAAAATGACCCTGCGTCTTATACCCCGATGGTATGGTTTTAGTAGGCCTAGGGTCGGGTGAAACTGGTTACAAAAAGTTGGGGGGGGACAATGGGGTGGGTGATGAGTGAAGCGAGCCTATTCAGCTGGGGTTCTGGGGGTCTGGGGTGAGCCCCCCAGAAAAGTTTTGAAATTTGAGCTCTGTTTAGGAGCACTGCGAGGCCTATTATGGGTGGTAAACTAAATAACATGGGTGGTTTAACATTAAGCATCTGTATATAGCATATATATATATATATATATATATATATATATATATATATATATATATATATATATATATATATATATATATATATATATATATATATATATATATATATATATATATATATATATATATATATATATATATATATATATATATATATATATATATATATATATATATATATATATATATATATATATATATATATATATATATATATATATATATATATATATATATATATATATATATATATATATATATATATATATATATATATATATATATATATATATATATATATATATATATATATATATATATATATATATTTTATATATATATATATATATACAAGCACATAAAAATATATATATATATATATATATATATATATATATATATATATATATATATATATATATATATATATATATATATATATATTTTTTTTTTTTACAACAAAGGAGACAAGTCAAAGGGCAAAAAAAAAAAACATTAAAAAAAAAAAAAAAAGCCGCTGGCTCTAAAAAGAATCCAAAAAGGTGTGGAGAAGATAGGTCAGTTTAGGAGGAGAGGTGTCCTGATACCCTCCTCTGAAAGAATTCAAGTCGTGGGCAGGAGGAAATACAGATGACGGAAGATTGTTCCAGAGTTTACCAGCGTGAGGGAGGAAAGAGTGAAGATGCTGGTTAACCCTTGCATAAGGGGTTTGGACAGTATAGGGATGAGCATAAGTAGAAAGTCGAGTGCAGAGGCAGCGGGAGGGGAGGCATGCAGTTAGCAAGTTCAGAAGAGCAGTCAGCGTGGAAATATCGATAGAAGATAGAAAGAGAGGCAACATTGCAGCGAATTTAAGAGGTAGAAGACTATCAGTATGAGGAGAGCTATATATTATGTATATATATATATATATATATATATATATATATATATATATATGTATATATATATATATATATGTATATATATATATATATATATATATATATATCTATATATATATATATATATATATATATATATATATATATATATATATATATATATATATATATATATATATATACATATATATATATATATATATATATATATATACATATATATATATATACATATACATATATATATATATATATACATATATATATATATCACTAGTACAATTTTCTTATAAATTGAACAAAGCACCTTAAATCCCTTGGAACTTTTCTGCCATATCTGTTCAAAGAAATATAATACAAGGGAAGTAGGATTTCGCCCCTTCCCAGATATACAGTAATAATAATAATAATAATAATAATAATAATAATAATAATAATAATAATAATAATAATAATAATAAAAACAACAACAATAATTTTTCATTATTAAAATAGAGTACTTACAAATACAAATACAAATAGGCTACAGGATATATAAAGGTGCTATATTTACCTTATATTGAGATGCACGAAACACAAAACACAACACCTCCGCTGTGCCGGGCACCTTAGCGGTGATGGTCAAGGTGGGGATACCTTAGCGGTGATGGTCAAGGTGGGGTTGTTAATGGTCGGCCGGAAAAAAATAATTTGTTATTTTTGGCTTATAAAATTCTGTGAATTTTATCTTTCTTTTGGTATATGAAAGAATTTGAGGAAAAAATAATACAGTGGTATGCAACATGCAATGCAACGTGCTGCAATGAGTTTCCGCGCGGCGCTACGGGCTACTATCCATGTCTTCTCCCCTTTTTAATTATAAGATTTTTTTTCCTTGGTCTGTCATGAACACAGGATCAGTTTTGGAGGAGCAGGGTGCTGCATGACGTGACTGCTCGGCGACCGTAGGGCGGACTTGGGCGGATTAGTCTGGAGATATTTCTTCTCCGCAGCGGCCCGGTCAGCGGACATTTCCTGTGATAATGTTCGAAAGAACGGATATCCATGGATGACTAAAGTGTTTATTTTAAACGCATTTTTGTTTCTCACTGTGAAAATAACTATATTAAAACATATTGTTTCTCACTGTGAAAATAACTATATTAAAACATATGATTGACAGAAATTAATCAACATCTATTTCAAATTGAAAGTGGGTACACGGTCCCTGAAAGTCAAGATCAAGACCAAGATTGCCCATCGAACGTAGCATCCCCACGTGATTAGTTCCCTCAGAAGCTCAGCGAGAGTTACCGCCTGCACACTGTGCAGTGAGTGAATCTACCAACCAACACTTGTTTACCATTTCAAAGTCACAGCTGCTCGGGGTAAGAGCTTCGTAACTCTTCAAAGAAACAAACGGTATCATGGTCGTAATTGTAAGTAAAGTGGCCAAATGTGATACTGCATATACATTAAGTTCAGGGAAAATGTGGAGTTTTTAAAAAAAATAAACATATATATAAATATAACTTGCCAAATTATAGGGGCGTCTTATATGGCGTTAAATACGGTATGCCCTGAATCATCCATAGTAGAATTTTTAGAGAAAGTTTGAGTGAAAAGTTCAGCCTTAGAGGCAGATAACAGCTGTGCTACTGTCAGTACTAATAAGAGGTGGGAGATATTTTTGGCTAGGTGCCAGAGATCTAGAAGAATTAGAGAAAGCACTTTCTCATGGTGAATTTTTTTGGGGTAAGTTGTAATATAGAGGGGCTGCACTGACGTCACACCGCTTCGCTTTTGTTTTAGGAAAAACAACTGTCAGCCATATTGGGAGGCACGAGCGATCACCTGAGCCCCTGCCCCCTGATGATGGCTGGCCTGTGCCTCCCGTCTTCAAGATCAAACTTCAAGATATATTTGATGATAAGAACAATGAATATACGACTAATTTGACCCCGGGCATCCCTGGGCGGTGTTTAGTAAGAACATAAGAACGTAAAGGGTTCACATAAAGCCCACTGACCTATACTTGGCAGCCCCTGTCTACCTACCGCGAGTGGCAGTGTAGCACCTATCAGTAACAGTAATAGAAGGGCCACTAACACCCGCACCCACACAGTAATAGATGGGCCACTAACACACCCACCCACACAGTAATAGATGGACACTAACACACCCACCCACACAGTAATAGATGGGCCACTAACACCCACCCACACAGTAATAGATGGACACTAACACACCCACCCACACAGTAATAGATGGGCCACTAACACACCCACCCACACAGTAATAGATGGGCCACTAACACACCCACCCACACAGTAATAGATGGGCCACTAACACACCCACCCACACAGTAATAGATGGACACTAACACACCCACCCACACAGTAATAGATGGACACTAACACACCCACCCACACAGTAATAGATGGACACTAACACACCCACCCACACAGTAATAGATGGACACTAACACACCCACCCACACAGTAATAGATGGACACTAACACACCCACCCACACAGTAATAGATGGACACTAACACACCCACCCACACAGTAATAGATGGACACTAACACACCCACCCACACAGTAATAGATGGGCCACTAACACACCCACCCACACAGTAATAGATGGACACTAACACCCACCCACACAGTAACAGATGGACACTAACACACCCACCCACACAGTAATAGATGGACACTAACACACCCACCCACACAGTAATAGATGGACACTAACACACCCACCCACACAGTAATAGATGGACACTAACACACCCACCCACACAGTAACAGATGGACACTAACACACCCACCCACCCACACAGTAATAGATGGACACTAACACACCCACCCACACAGTAACAGATGGACACTAACACACCCACCCACACAGTAATAGATGGACACTAACACACCCACACAGTAATAGATGGACACTAACACACCCACCCACACAGTAATAGATGGACACTAACACACACACACCCACACAGTAATAGATGGACACTAACACACACACCCACACAGTAATAGATGGACACTAACACACCCACCCACACAGTAATAGATGGACACTAACACACCCACCCACACAGTAATAGATGGACACTAACACACCCACCCACACAGTAATAGATGGACACTAACACACCCACCCACACAGTAATAGATGGACACTAACACACCCACACCCACACAGTAATAGATGGGCCACTAACACACCCACCCACACAGTAATAGATGGACACTAACACACCCACCCACACAGTAATAGATGGGCCACTAACACACACCTGGTTTGCTCACCTGGTGGGCCTCCCGACCCCACAATCCACATGATGAGGAGGGGGTACTAGGAAGCCAGCACTCTCCTAATGCGCCAGCTCTGAATATATAATTACATAAACAAAAACAAATACTAATGAAAGAGCTGGATAGTGCTTCATGTGCAGTCAACTTGTAATTTAATTTATATGATTGGATGAAGAGCTATAGTCCATTTAATGATATTCTAAAAGTTTGTCCCCAAGATGATGAGCTAGTGCTGAGTTAAATAGAGGTAAAGACTGGAGAGTAACTAGGGATTCAGGGAGGGAATTCCACAAAGAAATGCCTCTGACACTGAAAACCTCTTCCTTTGTTCAAGCTGGGTCCTAACATGGGCTATTTTGTACTGGTGGCCTCTAGTGGGTAGATCAGGTGTTAGAACAAAAAGGTCTGAAGGGGAGATTGCACATTTATTATGAAAGATCTGCCAGTACTTGATCATGTCATGACGGAGCAAACGATCGGGTATTGAAAATAAATTTAGTGATTCTAACCTTTCAAGATAATTTAAATTTTCCAAGCCCCGAATGTACTTTGTCCAACGCCTCTGGACTGACTCTAATAATTTCAAATCTCCAACATAGCCTAAGTTCCACACAGCCGAGGAGTATTCCAATAGGGGGCAAACATGAGTAATGAAGAAGGGGACCATAAAGGAAGCATCACGATTAAATGTTGCTTTAAGGATATTCTGCACAACGCCTCCGGCTTTGTTGACTATGTTAGCAATGTGCCGATGAAACTGCAAAGTGCAATCAACTGTTATTCCTAAATCAATGGCAATATCTTTTATAGGAAGGGGTATGTTGTCGATGTAATAAAGTCCTGATAGGCCCAAAACTTCCTAGTCCATCTGACGTCTCTGGAATCTTAATAAAACGCACTTGGAAGAATTCATAGTAAGACTCCAGGATTTAGATGAAATAAAAAGAGCATTTATAGCTTGTTGGCTTTGCATCATGTCACTGAGTGTATTTGGGCCGGAATCTGTCTTAAGGTTAACGTACAATTTAAGGTCATCAGCAAAGATCTTGGTAGAAGCAGTTATGCTGTGTGAGAAAATTTACAGATAAGAAAAAGTAAGGGTAAATCTTAAGAATTACCACTCCACCTCCTCCACCACCCCAGCCCCCCCTACCCCACAAGACAAGCCTGGGGACCTGTGGGGAACCGGGGTATTGGGGGGGGGGGAGCCCATATCACTGAAAAATGGCCTTCCAAAAATTCCATAGAAAATCTCTAAGTCAGGAAAAAATTCCCGTCTCGAAAGTAAGGAAAGTCCCTAACGCATACTCTTGTAGTCTATTCCAATATGACCTAGCATTCAATCTGTTGACGAGTGTCAGGTGTGTCATCCGATGGTGGGCATACTGCCAGCTCTGCACCCCATCTAACTGCATTATACTGATTGACGCCCGCAGCCCGTCGCGGCGGCCGCGAGTGTGGCCAATTCATTCCGAACCGGCGACTTGACACCCCTCACTCCCACCCGTGTGCATTTCTGATTATGATTGTAAATCCATGGTGTCAAGAACTCAGTTTGACTGTTATACGACTTTAAAATCTTACCTTTTTCTACACTCCTTCTGTATAAGGGTTGTAGAGGGCTGTAATTTCCTTCAGAAAGTGGTGGAATCTTTTATTGGGGTCCTTGTGAGTCATGATGAACACAGATCGAGCCAAATATCCCGCAAAGTGTTTCTTATTCCTCCCATACAGTGGGACCTTGGTTTTGGCTTCACTCCACAGTCGCTCTATGTTATTTGTGTGTGCCAGTGTAGAAGGGTCAACAAAATTGAGGCTGTGATTAACTGTAAGATGTTTGTAGCCGTATTCACTGAGGCAGTTATATGCTTTCCAGCAGTCTGAAATAATAGTAGTTCCTGGCTGAATCCGCTCTTTGATGATGTTCAAAAGTGTTTCACTGTCTTTTTTCAACCGGAACCATGAAGCATGTACGAGTTTCCCGACACAGACCACCAAATACCCACTGACCTTCAATGACCCTGCCAACATTATATTTTCTTTTTTTTAATTTACTTTCATCTATTTCAACTATTTTCCCTTGTCCACCAATTTTTCCAGTTTGTTTCACACACCATTCCACAAGCACCTCCCGGCAGAAACTCGCCCAGTCCACAATGGTTGGGTCACTGAGTTGAAGTTCAGTTCTTACAAACAAAAACGAGAAACATTCCCGTAGATAGACATTAATGAACACTAAAATTGTTTCTAAATCGAGATGAGCTTTTTCAAAATAAGTATTCTTAAAAACACTTTCCATCCAGTTACACTTTGCTCTTTTCTTTTTTCCTCTTGCTGCCCGCTTCCGACACCTCCATAATTTTCTCTCAAAATCCAATGAAGCAGGTTTTCCACACAATTCACAGTCCTTCTTTTATAATATTAAATTGTGCCTGACACACAAATCAAACAAGTCTCTCGGCTTGTCGGAGTACCGATGAAAAAAATGCAGCAGACCTAAGTCAAACTCGTCACAGCGGTCCATTCTAGAGTGTTCTGGCTCTCTCCACAGCGATCCCTCAACGAGTGTTCTCTCTGCTGACGTGTCAGCGAGCAATTCATCGCGGATGAATACACCTTGTCCCAGCTTCCATACTTCAGGGATTTTGTGGGGGACCACATTTCCCTTATATGTCACCTCCCCACCCCCAAAAGAGAGCGCATTTTCCTCCCGTACCTCCCCAAACAAGCCTGGGAACCTACGGTGACTCTTGGTTTTGGGTGTTAGAAGGTAAATTGAGTGAAATATTGGCCTCCAAAATTTCCCTACAATCGGGAAAAATCCCTATAGTCCCCAGTGTAGTGGGCGCCTTGGAAAGGTTATTCTCGTGGGGGTAATATTGGAGGCGCGTGCGTGTTACAGCTTGATACGCCCACGAGGCACCAATTAAGAGCATCACATGTGACACGGCCGTGTCACTTCAAATATGGTAGTATTGAAGGGACTCGATTTTTGGTTATTTGACGTTCCTGAGGGATAACAATAAAGAGGCTTAATAGTCAATTAACACTTACCGAAAGGTGAAGTAGATTGATAATCTGAGGAGAATAAAGAAGAGTTGATCCTTCCTTCCATGATGGCTGGCCGCACAAGACTGCCAGCTACTACGTGGCAGGCTGACACCGATACATCCCGCGGATTAATATTTCATGAATGTCGTCGTTGAAAATTAAAAAATACATATACTTGTGCCATTATTGACTTTAATATAGCGAAGAAAATAACGTAGGGAACTTGTAAAAATCGTTTATGTCCGAAATCTTAATGATCCATGCGCGCACTGACTTAGGAACTAGTTTGTAGGGTGCACTGCAAGGCAGGTATGAGGTTCAGTCTGTGTATAAAGGCGGTTGTGAAACAATAAAAATGGACTTAGAAAACCCAAGCCAAGGTAAAACGTAGGCTATACGAAAATGCATTATAATAATAATTCTTTCACGTGCTAAATTACTACGAATATTGGTTTGGAGTGGTTATTCTTAAGTTTTGCCAAAGTAAGGGGCCAAGCACAGAGCCCTGAGGGACTCTTGTATTACTGAATTTATGGTCCACAACAACATTCATTTCCCTGCCAGTTAGAAAGTCTCTAATCCAGTCGAGTAGCTTGCCAGTGACGCCCAACATTCTCAATTTCACGAGTAGTATGTCATGGGAAACAACGTCAAAAGCCTTAGAGAAGTCGAACAGCACAAGATCCACGTTAAATCTTTGGTCCAACCACATAGGGATGAGCTAGAGCAGGATAGAACATGCAGTAATTGACTTAAATTAGAAAAGTATAAATATAAGAGGGAAATAGGCAGGCATTAGCTTAGTAATAGGGTGGTGGGGGAATGGAATAGACTCAGCAATCACATGAGTGCAGGGACGATAGCTTGTTTTAAGAGTAGACTGGATGACAGGTGGTAATGGGGGTGAATCTGGAGCTGCCGTGTGTAGGCCATTCGCCCTCTTGCAGTCTCCCCATGTTCTTGTGTTTAAATCTAGTGCAGGGGAGGCATGTAGTTAGCAAGTTCAGAACAGCTGTCAGCGTGAAAAAGATTAGAATTTCCACATTATCATTATTCATATATTATCACTTACCCCCGTCTGGCATCCTTCCGTAATAAATGGATCTTCACACCAGGTTGTCCTCTTTATCACCTCAAAAGGATATGATTTGAGGCTTCTTCCTGAGTGGTTTTATGGGGCTCTAAAGGGTGTGGGGCCTCCCTCTAGAGCTGATTTGAGGCTCCGGCTGACACACGTGGCGGCCTTCTTCTTCTTCTTCTTCTTTTGACCTGTAACGCTTTGTATCGCGTCTTAGGTCCTCCTCCTCTCGTTCCTCCCTTCTTCTTATTCACACAACTTTCTTTTCAGCGTTATGTTATTTTCTAACCTGCAATAAAGCCACTTATATTCACTTATTCAGACATTTGTGCCCTTTCTTCCAGCACTGCGCGAGGAACACTTTTGCCAACTTTGCCATTTTTCTTTCCGTTTCCTTTTTGTCTCCATACAGCCCCAACACCGTGAAGATCGCCCCGTTTTCCTCCTCTTTATCCCCTTTATCCTAGCCCACTCCTCTCCGCCTATTACCATCACTACTCCTGTCACCAACTCCCCTCTCTGCCTCTCATAGTTGCAGAGAAGGATATTGCTGCGAATAGCGGTATAATAAACAGTATAGGATGGTATTACAAGACACTTTGCCATATCACATCGGCTATTTGTAAAGGTCAAAGAGGGGATCAATCGGGTTCTAATGAGTGTTTCTTTAGGTTCATGGTACAGAGGAAGCGTCAGAATACCACCAGGGTCATAAAACTACCCCTGGAAATGCCCACAACTCCTACGAAAGCCATGTCAAATATGTGTTCTTGGACAGCGAAATGTCTCATAATACGACCCTATAAGTTAGACCGAGATAATTATATCCACCCACTCTTTCCCCGTACAAACCAATGATTCAATGTAAATCATTACTGATGGAAGTCAGCGTGCGTGCTAAACAATGAGTTTGGAAGAAAAACATGATCACATAGTTTTTAAAGAACGGCAGTAGGGCTACAACCTTGGTTCACTCGTGTGTATACAGAAAGGTTAAACACATAAAACACATCTAACCACTGGTAGCCTCCCACAAATGCAGAGAAAGTAATATAATTGCGGTACAATAACAGCATTACTCATGACATGCAGTCAGGCTATATCTATCTGGTAAATATATATAGTTCCTACTGTTCATTTTAATATCTATCACCCTATATTTTTTTCATTTAAAATGGGAAATAACCAAACTGAGGAAAAAAAGTAGCAACATTTGCTTCATGATCCCATGTAGCAACACTGCTGATGGATGCTGGGGGTTGGGGGTTGGTGTCTGGAGGGGGGGAGGCGCCTGGATGTTAACAACGCTGCTCCTGCGCCATCTGTTACAACCGACATACACCACCACCCCGCCCACGGTCTCCCATAGAGGCCCCCTCTCCTGTACCAAGGATTATATACTATAAGGATAGCTCACTGACACGGCATCGATGACGTCATGACTGCGGTGCGTCATCTGGTTAACACTCACCCTGCCTTCACGGTATAAAATGTACTAGAAAACCCTTATTTATTCTTATTCATGGTCAGATTTTGCGCTTTTTTGATTGCTAAGGATAAGTAATTAAATTAGGCAGCTGTTGTGTTGGCTAATAGTATACAATAATATGAATAATGTGAGAAACATGGTAAACAAGCTGCAGAAATATTGCTGTTTACCATCGATGCTTACGTTTTCTTAACTTTTATTAACATTAGTTTTCTACAATTTAATTTGCAGGGGTAACTAATCCTGTCATATATAATGAAAGTTTTTTTTTTTTTTATACATACATATATACTGTATAATATTTATGCAAATTATTAACTAAATGAATTTACCTTTACCAAACTTTCACTACAGAGCTTCATTGGCTTTTCTTTAATCTTATCACTTTCTTGAAAAAAATGTTTGGACCTCACCCGCGCGGACTTCACCTTCACTTAACTTTTCGTTTGCAGGCCAAAATCCACTTCTTCAAGGTGTGTTTGTCTCCAGGAAATCTAATGAACCTAACACCTTGACGACTTTCCGCCGTTGAGCCACTGTAACACCCATATACACCACAAATCATCATTTTCACTGAACACGCTACGGTGAGAACACAGTGAAGTGAACCAGTTTGCCGCCAAGCACTATTTGTTTACATGTGTGACGTCATCCGCGGTGCATTGTGGGTAAAACAAAAGCTTAGTGAGCTATCCTTATAGTATAGAATCCTTGTCCTGTACTATAGTGAGTATATGTTGTTGTTGAAGATTTACCCCCTAAAAAGGGGGAACGGGCCTTTGTCACAGTGGACGGCCCGTCGCAGAGGGGAACCCGCCGCGGGCGTGCGGCGGGTGGGTGAGTATAGTCTCCTTGGACTGTATTTATAGGGTTGCCCGCGCCCGTCGTGGTGGTGGTGGTAGGAGGGACTGTAGGGTTGCCAGATGCTTCAATAAGAGAAATCCTCACACCACGTCACGATATTATATAATGATACATACATAATATATTGAATAATAATGAGGATAATATTTATGAAAGCGTAGCCTCCTCTTGCGGCGGCCCGGCCTCGCAGAAATAATTAAGTCGCATATACATCGCATATACAAAGGGGAGGTCCCCCCCTGGTAATGAGGTTATATAAAGATCGGTTGGAGTAGTGCAAATACAGAGACATGCCAGTCCTCGTCGACAGACCGACTCGGTCGGATAGATTTCGATCGCCGATAGAGTCGGTCTGTCGGCATCCTGCTACGGGCCGCCATTAGGCTAAGCCTGTGCTCCCCCGCGCAGGGAGGGAGCATTGTTGCACTCTTAACAAGGGCCCGTTTCCCATAGTGATATTAGGGGATAAATCTTTGAGGAGGAGAGTTCAAATACGCTCCCCCACCCAAAATCCTCGATTTCCCACGGGTGTCCAAGTTGAACCTCTCTGTGAGCTATAATTTGCGGCTGCGGCGGCGGGTGTTCAACACGCTTTGAAAGGTTTTTTTTTGTGATTTAATGATTTGCGACAGAAACAGTTAGCAGAGTATTTCATAGCACACGGAAAACTACCAGAAAAAATATATGAGTTGGGTCCTAATCTGAAAATTTCCCGACATATCTGCTATTTTCTGGTATTTTTACCCAACCCCGAGTACAACATGAACAACACGAAGGCCTACAAGAGTCTGCAGACGTGTATACAAGTTGGTTGTTAGGTGAAGGACGTGTGAGTGTTACAGTGAGTTCTCCACGTCAGCCAACCATCGGCTGAGGCAGGACATGTCTGGATCCACGTATTCTTTGTCATACATTTTGACCATCTTATTTTACTGTCTCATAAGCATAATGTTACTGTTGCAGAGTAGTTTCATGATTCATATTAGTTATGGAAGGTCAGCTGGGTTTGTTAAGATTATAGTAGCCTACGGTATAGTATAAATAAAAATTGCAACATATAGCTTGGGAGCTCTAGATAATATGACTGCACATACTTAAGGAAAATTTAGTATTATACACCTGGGCAAATGTGGAGATTCACTACGCGCCTCTAAAATACGATATTACGCCTCCAAATTATACTTAAGGGACGAAATACAGGTCCCATAACCATACTATTAAGGCGGAAAAAGTTACAAGTAAAGAAAAAGTGGTAAAGGTTGTGAAAAGGCATATTATACATACGCGCGCGATGGTACGCACTTAGAACACGCACCTTTACCTAATACTATACCCGGCCCAAACTTTCACGAAACCCTTCGACACCAAAACAGCGCGCGTATGGTATGTATAATATGCCTTTTCACTACCTTTACCACTTTTTCGTTACTTTTAAGTTTTACCGCCTTCATTAATAAATAATTATTATTGTTAAGGGACATGTATTTCGTCCCTTAAGTATAATATGGAGGCGTAATGTCGTATTTTGGAGGCGGTTAATGAATCTCCACAATTACCGACACCTGTTCAAAATTATATAAAGGTCAAAAGTGCAAAAGCAAGAGGCCGAGTCCACATTTTCAGGCTTCAACTTTCCAGACAATTAATGTTGAAGCACAGCTTTGGTTAAAATAGGTGGGACAACCTCAGAATGATGCAGTCCAATTATCTACTATTACCGGGAACTTGGAATAGGTCAAGCTTTATAGAGAAAGGCCTCTTACTGGTTAATCTCGATCAAAATTCCTTACTTTTTTTTCTCAGCCTACCAGTTATCTAAGCACAGGCATTACAAGCAACCATTGCTTTAGGACTATAAAGTTTGTGATGATGAGCTATGATTCCTTGCAGTTCCCATGTGCCACACCATAATTAGCATTTACACTATAATTAACCACATATTACTGGATTATATTTGCATAAAAATACATATTATATTAGAACATAAACCTTTTTAACATAAGGTTACCTAATTTATCTTAACAAAAACAGTTTAGTTCTAAATTTCTATGAGTACAGTGTGAAACTTATATAAGATTTGGCTCCCAGGAAATTTTGATATCAGAGATGAATTTATACAGGACCATGGCAAGCTAGATAACAGTACAGTCCGCTAATGCATGTGCCGAGGACATTGCAACACGTATCTTGGAAAATTTCACGTACCTTGGTAGCGCAGTATAGAAAAAGAGAGAAGTCTTACGACGGATTTCCTTGGACTACGGTGTTATGGACTCACTCAGTATGAGCACAAATATCATTGTTGATACCTGTGTATAAGGGCAAAGATCTTCGTCTTCAAGTTGATTGTGTTCTGTGTCTCTACGGCTGAGACGTGGACACTGAATAGCGACTTGAAGAGGTGCAGTGATGCCTTTGGTAATAACCTATGCAGAATCATGGGATATAATTGGAATAACTTTGTCAAACAGCAATTAACGTATCCTTAGTTGTATAATCACACTCTGTCCTGCCTGGGGGTTGGGATGGCATGCTCCTCCCTTCTCCTTTGTTGTTTACTTGCAACAATAAACTATCAATCAATCAATCAATCTCCCTAAAGGCGCGTCCACACCAGTGATCTTTGTATGACAACAATGTATCCCAGACGTTTCCCAAGTGTTTCGGGAACCAGTTGAGAAACAACTTGGATACATTCAGGAAATAATTGAAAAACATTGAGAGAGAATGCATGTGTGTAATTCACCACGGACTGATCAAGTGTTGGACTCGTAATCGCCAGCAGGTACCCTCCCGACAAGAGCAAGTGCACTTCAGCGTCGATTTATGTGTGTGTGTGTGTGTGTGTGTGTGTGTGTGTGTGTGTGTGTGTGTGTGTGTGTGTGTGTGTGTGTGTGTGTGTGTGTGTTTACAGCAAAGGAGACAGTTCAAGGGCGTAAACAAAAATAAAACAATAATGAAAAATAAGTTCGCTACTTACTGCTCCTGAATAGAGTACAGAGGAGTGGCCAAAAAGAGATATCAATTTCGGGAGGAGAGGTGTCCGGATACCCTCCTCTTGAAAGAGTTCAAGTCGTAGGCAGGAGGGAATACAGATGAAGGAAGATCGTTCCAGAGTGTACCAGTGTGAGGGATGAAAGAGTGAAGATGCTGTTATAAGGGATTTGGACAGTATAGGGATGAGCTTGATCAGTAAGTCGTGTGAGGCGGGGCCGCAGGAGGGGGGAGGCATGCAGTTAGCAAGTTCAGAAGAGCAGTCAGCGTGAAAATATCGATAGTAGATAGAGAGGCAACATCGCGACGGAATTTAAGAGGTAGCTTTTTCATCCCTCACGCTGGTAAACTCTGGAACGATCTTCCTTCATCTGTATTTCCTCCTGCCTACGACTTGAACTCTTTCAAGAGGAGGGTATCAGGACACCTCTCCTCCCGAAACTGATTTCTATTTTTTGTCACTCCTATGTACTCTATTCAGGAGCAGTAAGTGCTGTAAGTAGCGGACTATTTTTTTTTCATTATTGTTTTTTTGTTTTTTATTACGCTCTTGAACTGTCTCCTCTGCTGTAAAAAAATAATATATATATATATATATATATATATATATATATATATATATATATATATATATATATATATATATATATATATATATATATATATATATATATATTATGACTTTGAGATGTCCTACTGCACAATTAGGCTACAATTTTTGTGAAGCATTTTCGGTCGGCAACATCGTGAATGAGGAAATCTGATGATGAAAAGAAGGCTATTATGCATGCCTTCCACCATGTGAGAATCGAGAACATATTCAAATAATTATAGATAGCTAGAAAACTAAGCAAAATATACAATAAATGCACACTATTAATGTTAGAAGACCCCGCTAACACACTCCGTCAGTTTCACGTGGCGTCATGGTGAGAATAAGATGAATTTTATTTTCTACGTATAAGGACCACGTGACATCCACATTCAGAGAGGGTCATCCATCTAACAAAGCTATAAGATGTGTATTGTGTTATGAATGTCAATACTTTGTGCTATGATGATACAAGACCTTACTAAATGCACTGTTATGAAAAAAATATATATATGGGGTTGTTGAAAGTAACCATCGATCCTTGTGTTTCAGTTCGACGCATTACTCCACCTAAAATTTCAGTTACAACACAATTCTGTTTACCAAGCACCACTAATATCACGCTTTGTTTACGTAGCTTTATCTACAAAGAGGGTTTTCCGACAGGATGGGTGCTCTCTCTCTCTCTCTCTCTCTCTCTCTCTCTCTCTCTCACAGATCAAATTGTTTATGATCGATGACACTTTGCGTACGAGGAACAATGGCGTAAAACTCAAATGTAGACAAGTAAATTCAGACTGCACCAAATTTTTCTTCACCAACGTTGTAGTGCGAGAATGGAATAAGTTTCCACCTTCATTGGTCCAGTGTAACACAATTGACTCCTTTAAAAACAAGCTCGACCGTCACTTCCTTGAACTTAATATTAACTAGAGTAGAAAAGGAACGTTTTGGAGCCATCTGATTAATGTAAAATCACTTAGGTTTAAGGACAGACCACCTAGTCTGGACCATGGGGCTGTTTGGTCTGATTTTCTATGTAAATCTCTCTCTCTCTCTCTCTCTCTCTCTCTCTCTCTCTCTCTCTCTCTCTCTCTCTCTCTCTCTCTCTTGCAGACTCGTTACGCTCTTTTGTTCTTATGTTCTCTCTCTCTCTCTCTCTCTCTCTCTCTCTCTCTCTCTCTCTCTTGTAGACTCGTTACGTTCTTATGTTCTCTCTCTCTCTCTCTCTCTCTCTCTCTCTCTCTCTCTCTCTCTCTCTCTCTCTCTCTCTCTCTCTCTCTCTCTCTCTCTCTCTCTCTCTCTCTCTCTCTCTCTCTCTCTCCATGATATCGACGCAGCCACCATCGCCCTCACCTCTGCCAGCGATGCCGTTAAAAAAGTTCATTCACTCCAGCGTTGGCAAATTACCGTACTCATCGCATTGCATTTCGTAGTTCCTGACTAATAACGAATGCAAAAACAAACAAACCAACATCAATAAATAGGAGTTTTAACGCTATAACTTGAATTTTCTGTCGTTGTTTGTGAAGGTACGAGAGTTTGAGACTTAAAAGCAAGAAGGACGATGTGGTGAATACGATAATTTGGCAACGCGCTGATCACTCGAACTTATATTGCAGGAACAACAAAAGATGATTGATGATGATGATGATGATGATGATACTACTACTACTAATACTACTACTACTACTACCACTACAACTACTACTACTACTACTACTACTACTACCACCAATAATAATAATAATAATAATAATAATAATAATAATAACAATAATAATAATAATAATAATAATAATAATAATAATAATAATAAATAAATAAAAAATACTTGCGGAATCGATGTATGTATAAAATAGAAACCAGGAAATTCAAAACACACATACACACACACACATACATATATACATACATACAAAGATTGAATAACAAATACAAAGATACATTGACAGAAAGACAGGTAGACAGATGGATAGAGACACGTATAAGTTGCATAGATCAATAGTTAGAAGCAAAAAATAATTCAGGCAGGATAGATATAATTGCTGTTACTGTTGTTACCTGTGAGGTGCTCGGGTTTTCATCCAAGAACAGGGTTTGCTAATACTTACACTCAGAGTTGACGAGGGTAGCTATTACTCTTAAAATAAATTACGCTCTTCGTCTCATCAGCTCTCCTACCATTAACGGTAAAAAATCCGAATGGGGTAATGTTACCAGTGGGGTTCCTCAAGGTTCAGTTTTAGGCCCGCTTCTATTCATTATCTACATCAATGACATAGACAATGGGATAACTAGTGACATAGGTAAATTTGCAGATGACACCAAAATAGGACGCACTATTAGGACAGGGGAGGATGCTAGAGCACTGCAGGAGGATCTCAGCAAACTGTCAGCTTGGTCAGAAGGATGGCAGATGAATTTTAACATCACCAAGTGTAGCGTACTTAGTGTAGGAACACGCAACCCATTACACGGGTATAGTTTAGACTCCACAGCGATAGGCAGGTCTGAGTGTGAAAGGGATTTGGGAGTGTTAGTGAACTCTGACCTAAAACTAAGGAAGCAATGTATTAGTGCAAGGAATAGGGCTAACAGGGTATTAGGCTTTAATAACAGGACGGTAACCAACAGGAGTGCAGAGTTCATCCTCAGACTCTATTTAGCGTTAGTTAGGCCACACTTAGATTATGCTGTCCAGTTTTGGTGCCCACACTACAGAATGGACATCAACTTGCTAGAATCAGTTCAGAGGAGGATGACCAAGATGATTCAGGGGCTGAGGAACCTCCCATTATCAAAATAGGCTGAAACATCTAAACTTACATTCACTAGAAAGACGAAGAGTGCGGGGAGATCTGATAGAAGTATTCAAATTGGTCAAGGGTTACAACAAAGGCGATGTAAGTAAAGTACTGAGAATTAGCCAGCAGGATAGAACACGCAGTAATGGATTTAAATTAGAAAAGTATAGATTTAGGAGAGATATAGGCAAGCATTGGTTTAGTAATAGGGTGGTGACTGGTGGGGGAATGGAATAGACTCAGCAATCACATAGTTAGTGCAGGGACGATAGCTTGTTTTAAGAGTAGACTGGATAGCTACATGGACGAGGATGACAGGTGGCAGTGAGGTGTGGGTGCAGCAAGGAGACAGGGTACTGGAACGCCGCCATGTTGCCTCTCTTTATATCTTCTATCGATATTTTCACGCTGACTGCTCTTCTGAACTTGCTAACTGCATGCCTCCCCCCCTCCCGCGGCCTCGCCACACACGACTTTCTACTCAAGCTCATCCCTTTACTGTCCAAACCCCTTACGCAAGAGTTAACCAGCACCTTCACTCTATCATACCTCACGCTGGTAAACTCTGGAACAATCTTCCTTCATCTGTATTTCCATCTGCCTACGACTTGAACTCTTTAAAAAGGAGGGTATCGGGACACCTCTCCTCCCGAAATTGACCTCTCTTTCGACCACTCCTCAAACTCTTTTTAGGAGCAGTGAGTAGCGGGCTTTTTTTTAACATTTGTTACCTTTTTTTATGCCGCTGAACTGACTCCTCTGCTGTACAAAAAAAAAAAAAAAAAACTATTAACTTTGATAGTAACTTTGAGGGTAAAAGTTAATAGCTCGTGAGGATACGGGCCCGGAAGTCATACACAAACTTAACCACATACGGGCGAGACAAAGCCGGCCGCTGCATATAAAGCTTGAGCCGCCACCTCAGGGACTATATTATAGCCTCGTCCGCTGCGCCGCTCGTCATCCCTCAGTCCCTCACCAGACGCCGCGGTTCCTCATACTTCTCGTCTCGTCTCTTCGGGTCGTGAGTTCAGCAGGCTTCTTATCTTCAGGGGCGGTATTCTCAAACGCTTCCACCTCTCACATCAACTATTTTCAAAGGTCAAAATGGAAATTAATCGGGCTTTCATGAGTTTTTTTTCACATTCATGGTACAGATGAAGAGTTAAACAACCACCAGGGCCATTAAACTACCCCTGAAAATGCCTGAAACGCCCGCGAAAGCCTTGTCAAATATGTGTAATTGGGCGCCGGAAGGTTTGAGAATACGAGTCGGTATTATGACACTTTGGTTTCTCACATCAGCCATTTCTAAAGGTCAAAGAGGGGGTCAATCGGGTTCCAATGAGTGTTTCTTTAGGTTCACGGTACAGAGGAAGGGTCAGACTACCACCAGGGCCATAAAACTACTCCTGTAAATGCCCAAAACTCCTACGAAAACCTTGTCAAATATGTGAACTTGGGCGACGAAATATTTAGTAATACGGCCCCTGGCAGAACTATTAGAAACCAAACGAAGAGTGTGTCTGGTATCTTATATTGCTGTGGTATTAAATGGTTGAATATATAATAATTGAATTTGTGTTTAAGTCTCTCGTCTGAGCGTTTCGTCTCTTCGGAGGCTTCTTATCTCCAGAACTATTAGGAAACAAACAAAGAGTGTGTCTGGTAGCTTACATTGCTGTGGTGTTAAATGCTTGAATACTGTATATAATCATTGAATTTGGGTTCGTCTCTCGTCTCGTCTCTCCGGGTCGTGAGTTCAGGCTTCTCATCTTCAGAACTATTAGGAAACAAACGAAGAGTATGTCTGGTATCTTATATTGCTGTGGTGTTAAATGCTTGAATATATAATCATTGAATTTGGGTTCGTCTCTCGTCTCGTCTCTCCGGGTCGTGAGTTCAGGCTTCTCATCTTCAGAACTATTAGAAAACAAACTGAGTGTGTCTGGGATTTTATATTGCTGTGGTGTTAAATGCTTGAATACTGTATATAATCATTGAATTTGGGTTTGTCTCTCGTCTCGTCTCTCCGGGTCGTGAGTTCAGGCTTCTCATCTTCAGAACTATTAGGAAACAAACGAAGAGCGTGTCTGGTATCATACATTGCTGTGGTGTTAAATGCTTGAATACTGTATATAATCATTGAATTTGGGTTTGTCTCTCGTCTCGTCTCTTTGGGTCGTGAGTTCAGGCTTATCTCCAGAACTATTAGGAAACAAACGAAGAGCGTGTCTGGTATCTTATATTGCTGTGGTGTTAAATGCTTGAATATATAATCATTGAATTTGGGTTCGTCTCTCGTCTCGTCTCTCCGGGTCGTGAGTTCAGGCTTCTCATCCTCAGAACTATTAGGAAACAAACTGAGTGTGTCTGGTATCTTACATTGCTGTGGTGTTAAATGCTTGAATACTGTATATAATCATTGAATTTGGGTTTGTCTCTCGTCTCGTCTCTTGGGTCGTGAGTTCAAGCTTATCTCCAGAACTATTAGGAAACAAACGAAGAGTATGTCTGGTATCTTACATTGCTGTGGTGTTAAATGCTTGAATATATAATCATTGAATTTGGGTTTGTCTCTTGTCTCGTCTCTCCGGGTCGTGAGTTCAGGCTTCTCATCTTCAGAACTATTAGGAAACAAACGAAGAGTGTGTCTGGTATCTTACATTGCTGTGGTGTTAAATGCTTGAATACTGTATATAATCATTGAATTTGGGTTCGTCTCTCGTCTCGTCTCTCCGGGTCGTGAGTTCAGGCTTCTCATCTTCAGAACTATTAGGAAACAAACGAATAGCGTGTCTGGTATCTTACATTGCTGTGGTGTTAAATGCTTGAATACTGTATATAATCATTGAATTTGGGTTTAAGTCTCTCGTCTCGTCTCTCCGGGTCGTGAGTTCAGGCTTCTCATCCTCAGAACTATTAGGAAACAAACTGAGTGTGTCTGGTATCTTACATTGCTGTGGCGTTAAATGCTTGAATACTGTATATAATCATTGAATTTGGGTTTGTCTCTCGTCTCGTCTCTTTGGGTCGTGAGTTCAGGCTTCTCATCTTCAGAACTATTAGAAAACAAACTGAGTGTGTCTGGGATTTTATATTGCTGTGGTGTTAAATGCTTGAATACTGTATATAATCATTGAATTTGGGTTTGTCTCTCGTCTCGTCTCTTGGGTCGTGAGTTCAGGCTTATCTTCAGAACTGTTAGGAAACAAACGAAGAGTGTGTCTGGCATCTTATATTGCTGTGGTGTTAAATGCTTGAATACTGTATATAATCATTGAATTTGTGTTCGTAAATTATCCCACAGAATATGACCATTCATTCACTAGCCCACAGAATAAACAGCTTTCAAACTATCCCTCAGAATAACCCTTTTCCTCTTTAATTTCAACAAATGCTGACAATGTTTCATGCTACACCCATAAAAAGGTTATTGTACTGACTGGTAGTTTCACCCTTATTTATTTAAAACAGAGAAAGATAGATTTTAAGGTACTTTTTTTTCTATACACCAGGTATTCGTTATATGCGAGGGATACGTTCTGCAAAAAGCTCGCATAATGTGAATTCGCATATACTGAACCTATCATCCCATTAATTATAGGGGGTTATGTTCCACGACCCGTTTTCGAACCCTCTAACTATTTATTCCGGCACCGTTTCACAATAATAAAGCGAGTCAGAGCTGCTGATTGCTTCCGGGGAGACACACCCAAAGTCTACGATTTAAGCTGATAATTAGCTACCTGAGGATTAACTTTAGGATCAGAGGGAGGAAAAGGTTCATTATAGGCGAGGAAAGTGCGGGAAAACATTTGCACCCGACGCCTTCTAGTGTGTCACCATACCTCACCAACCAGTCACACCAGCGCCGATACTCGCATAATAACGATTTTTTTTCTCGCATAAAACGAATACTTGGCACATTTAGGTTAGTCGCATATGAGCGAATTCGCATATTTCGAACTCGCTTATATCGAATACCCGGTGTGCATGAATTTGTATCACCTACCGTCACTTTGAGCCGGTTTCACAGTCCAACACAGTGTCTTCGTAACAGCCCGAACCAAACAATAGAATCCCATACAATCCAAAATGGTGAGGCCTTCGATGCCACACTAAATACACAAGACTTTTCCTGTATAGTTTCATCAAATTTGTGGACTTAAATATAAACACCAGACACTATACAAGGAAATTTCGAAGGCTCTAGTATTGGTTTGGGAGCTTACTAATCCATCATGGGGAACTGTGAAACTGGCCCATAGTGTATGCCCCAAACTTTGAGCCGGTTTCACAGTCCAACACAGTGTCTTCGTAACAGCCCGAACCAAACTATAAAATCACATACAATCCAAAATGGTGAGGTCTTCGATGCCACACTAAATACACAAGACTTTTCCTGTATAGTTTCATAAAATTTGTGAACTTAAATAACTGAACTGTGGAACTGGCACTTTCTTTCTCTGTTTCTTTCGTTCAGGGTTCCTCAGCCACAAGATGAAGGTGTTCGTGATCTTGGCAGTGGTGGGCGTGGCTTTCAGCTTCCCTGGAGAATCAGGTACCTACATCCTTACTGACTAGATGCACCCTGCTCTCGATAATACATACAAAATTCACTTACATAATTAACTAGAACCTCCAAAAAAATGTAAGATGAAAGTGAATGTATGTTTAGTGGAGTAAAATAATTCGTTTTGTTTCAGGAAGTGAGGTGAGTCTGAAATGGAGGGCTGCCGAGAGCCAACAAGAGGGGGGCTGACCATCGCGACCCTCTTTACTTCTTGAACGTGTGAATTATCCAGCATTCATACCTGCCTACCTGCATACCTACCTACCTACTTACATACATACATACATACATTCCTCCTGCCTAGACTTGAACTCTTTCAAAAGGAGGGTATCAGGAAACCTCTCCTCCCGAAACTGACCTCTCTTTCGGCCACCTCTTTTGATTCTTTTTTTTTTTTTAGGAGCAGCGAGTAGCGGGCTTTTTTTTATTATTGTTTCCTTTTTTGTGCCCTTGAGCTGTCTCCTTTGTTGTAAAAAAAATTCTTACATACATACATACATACATACATAGGATACATCCATTCACTTTACTGCCGAGCAACAAACGCTTGTCAGGAAATGATTGGTCCTTCGTGAATCCAGGTTGAGAGCCAGGAATACTTTTTGCTCCATATGATTATACCAATTGTTAGCTGTTATGTACTACGATGTTTTCCAAAGAATTTGTCAGATTAATAGGGAGACAGATAGACATCACTAATCTATTTCTAACTAGTGCGGCATTGGCTTTTTCAAGTCATTTGTAGTGTTCCTGTGTTATGGGACTAGGCTAGCCAGAGGTACTGAGATTGTTGGCGGTAGTGAGTGTTCTAAGCGCTAATTGGTTCACGGATAGAGAAAGTCAATATCCGTGAACCGATTAGCGCGTAGAACACTCACTACCGCCAACTGATAACTTCTCTGTCCTCTTTCAGCACGAGAGAAAAAGGTTCAGGTGAATCTGGTGCTTTTTTTCTTGAGCTTGTCGAAAAGAATACATTATCATGGAAGAATAAATGGACTTGCTGCCCATCTCTGGACCACGTGCTCCACGCTTTCTAGCCCGGTAGCTGTAGGCGAAGAGCTGCGCTTATGAAATTTCCTAAGTCTATATACACCAAGTCAAGTCATACGTAGGTTTGTGGGAGGAGACACGGCAGAGGCGTGGTCTATGCGTGGCACTGCTTGGAGCCAAACTAGAGAATGTAGAAACAGGGATTTAGAGAAAACGAGGAAAGGCGGACTAATTTAAATCAATCACTTCAACATGCCCTCCCTCACACCCCACACCGCCGTTTGTAGTCATTGAAATTACAGTCACGCAATAGCACAATAAAAAGACATATTTTTTCGTCAGTGGCTTGCCTGAACGCGCTGTGAAAGAAGGCGAGAATGCACGTCCAGAGTGCACATACGGCCCCAACTTTAGTCACCCCTGAACTGGTGGGTATTTTTTTTTTTTTTACTCCAAGTGACGTCATCCCGCTGCTCCGCCCCAAAACCGCCTCCTGCGCGTACCGGTCACAGTTTTGAAGCAGAGTGACTTGACTCGGTACATATAGACTTATGAAATTTCTGTATTCCATTACAGATCCAGAACGAGGAGCAATGTCTGAGGGAAGGTGGTGTGTGTGGATTGGCGTCTGCTTGTCCGACAGATTCTCGCATGGCTGAAGGCTTGTGCCCTAACCAGCAAGCAAGCGGCGTCGAGTGCTGTCAGACAAGTATGTAATTAATAATGCCATCTCAGTTTTTAGTTGCGGGCAAATGTCTCGGTGATATCCATGCTAATCGTATATTTGGATCAATCATATTCTTTCTTGAGTAGTATTTGAGGTCATAAAATTGTGTGGACGTATCCTTACTTTCGTGGTGTGAGTTTTGTACGTAGCGTTCAGGTGACACCACAAACTCATCATTCAGTCAAGTGTGTAAAATATTTCCTCTCCGCACCAGTCCCGACCAACATCAAGGCCTGCGGGGGGCGAGGAGGGGAGTGTGTTGAGCCGCAGACGTGTGGCAAGGGCCCCAGGGAGGATGCACAGTGCCCGGGAGAACAAGTTTGCTGCATCTTCGTCAATTAGACATCAGGAGTACAATAGGAACCAGAGAGACAGCAAGATGTTCAAGCTTCCTCGCTCTAAACAAACTCTCCCTGTGCCACCTCTTGTAGTCTTACGTTGAATGCAATATCTTTGGCTTATATTCTTAACCCGGTAGCAGCGACGGGCCAAATTTGTGGCTTTACCGTGTACCAGCGACGGGCCACATTTTTGCCATGATATAAACCCCCCAAAATAGATTATGCATAAACTGATCACAAATGCGTTGATATATATTATGAAATGGTTCGCTTAGAGGGACCATTAGGAAACATGGTCCCTGCAGCTACCGGGTTAAAAGCTCTTCACTACTTCTCTCTTTAGCTAGGTAAGGTGTTCATCAGGAGCAACATTAATCAATAAAACCCTGATAAAATAGTAGTCATCTGGTATTGTTAAGATGCAGTAGTTTTAGGCTTGCTGTTTGATACTTTTTTATATATATCCAGTAAAGTGGCTTGCTTTATGTCTCCCGCGTCTTGGGTTCAGGCTGCCTTTGTCTCAAACATAGAAAGTTATTTGTTTCATTAATAAAATGGAAGTAAATACCAGTTTGTTCCTTGTCTTACTTTATTTGAAGGCTATTAAGGATGGTCTTTCTTGAAATGCTAAATCTGTACTTTTTTTTTTAACCAACTAAACCTTATACTAAGTGCACACACACACACACACACACACACACACACACACACACACACACACACACAGACACTCTCTCTCTCTCTCTCTCTCTCTCTCTCTCTCTCTCTCTCTCTCTCTCTCTCTCTCTCTCTCTCTCTCTCTCTCTCTCTCTCTGTGTGTGTGTGTGTGTGTGTGTGTGTGTGTGTGTGAAGCTCTGCACATATCTACGACTTGTCTATAATGGCGGATAACTCGAAAGTATATATGTAGCCGCGTTATGGCGGTTTGGGCAGGGTAAATCAGAAGACCCGTCTTGTTTTACTCGCTTTTAATATGCGTGTAAACCTGAGTGAGGTAAAAAAATACAACTCATCAGCACGTATCAATCAACACAATACAATTACTGCAGCCACATCAGATACACCAAATGTCACCTTATCCTATGACACAACATCAAACTTATAATACTCACAATTATTGAGGGCTCTAATAATAGCCTCGTAATACGCCGTACGAGCCTTGCGCTTGTTCCTGTCTCTCGTCTCCTCGCCACTGGTAGGAGCCTCACGTCGGTATTTTCAGACGCTTCCGGCTCTCACATCAACAGTCTCTAGAGGCCAAAAGGAAAATCAGTCTGGTTCTAATAAGTCTTTTTTTAGGTTCATGGTACAGAATAAGGGTCAAACTACCACCAGGGTCGTAAAAGTACCCCTGGAAATACCCACATATCCTAGGAAAGCCTTGTCAAATATGTGTACTTGAGCGCAGAAATGTTTAAGAATACGGCCATCACGCTCCTGCCTCTCGTCTTCTCGCCCAGCGTCTGTCCTCCTCGCGTGAAGCAAGCCTTGCTATGGCACCGTATCTGACCCAAGAGGCATGACATCATTCACTGTTCTTGATTATCTGACGATTATGCTGAGTTCGGCGTCTACGCGCTGACTCATGGACTCTGAGGCGCCCATCCCCGCCCCACCACACTTCCTCCTAACTCCTCACATACATTTCCTACCATTACAGTTACTATCTTATCTGTCATTAGTTACCATACAACACGTAGGCGCGATTACACCATCATATATATAACATATCGTAGGCGCGACTACAATATATGCTAAGTATGGTCTGCTGTTTTATCCACACGACCCTGATTCCTGTTCCAGCGTAATTGGATGTTGCTTAAGTGCTGTATGAGGTTTGTTTGGCCATTATACACCCATTGAAAGTTGTACGAGTATATGACCCTCTTTCCTACAGGTTACGTTAAGTGTATGATAGGATGAAGCAGTGACATCTCAAGTAATGGACGGCTTACCGTACTCTTTTGATTTTGCGGCGCCCTTGTCATTAAGCCGCGAATTCTGGAAAATCAACCGCTTTGGTGCAAATCGCCATAACTCCCTTATTTTGGGGGCTACAGAAATGTTTTTGGTATCAGTCGACGGCAAAATGAAAGGGCTATATTTTTTAATAAGCGACCGGGCTAAGAAAAAGACTCGAAAGGGTAGAAAATTGAATAAACTCGCAAAAAACGCCTCTGAAAGAAACCTATTTTTCAGCTCCCAACCTTGAAATCCACTCATTTTTTGAGATTTTCAAAAAAATATTTAACAAACACTTTAGCCCTACCAATGTGCTTTCCAATATGATGCATAACATTTCCTTACTCCCAGTAGTTTCGTTGCTAGAGCTCGAAACGTAAACCCATTTGAGAGCGATTTTGACGAACTCCAGACACTTTGCCGTTTTTGTCTAGTGTGGCATTGCTATTGCCTCTAGAAGGCTGTAATTTGGCATGTAGCCCCTCTTGGCAATGTAGTTTGACCAGCTCGAAGGATGTTTTGATAGCTCGATTCCAAGTTTGTCGTCGAGCCGTCACTAAATAGCCTGTTTTTCGGCCCTTTTGCCGCAATTTGGACACGTCCTAGTTTTTTGCTTATAACTTTTTTATTTATTTAGTGCTTTCCAATTTATTTTCTGATTATTAATCTGTATTAACAGAGCTTTCATTTGCCACCAAACACGCCTTCCTAGCTTTAATAAGTTTTGCTCGAGCTTGACCAGAAGTCGCGACGAAAATTCGCCGAATCTGCTCATTTCACGCGACGCGACTAAAACCCTTTCTGACGCCACAAAAATTAATATATCTGCATAAAAAATCATACATGAACACTTCAATCTGTTGACTATCTTGTATTAAAATCATTTTAAGATATCTATATAAAAAGTTACTATTTTTATATAATAATTTCACTATATAAATCAGCCTATATTAAGCGCCTTATTATACATGTTATCTTTTATTTTATCTAGTATTCAACCCTATTTCTTCCCATTTATGAATAATACATTTAATTTGCTGTCTGGAGCTCGTCAAAATTGCTCTCAAAAGGGTATACGTTTCGAGCTCTAGCGACGAAACTACTGGGAGTAGGGAAATGTTATGCATCATATTGGAAAGCACATTGGTAGGGCTAAATTATTTGTTAAATAAGTTTTTTTTTAAATTCTCAAAAAATGAGTGGGTTTTACAGTTGGGATTTCAAAAAAAAGTTTATTTCAGAGTCGTTTTTTGCGAATTTATTCGATTTTTTACCTTTTCGAGTCGGTTTTTGAGCCCGGTCGCTTATTACAAAATATAGCCCTTTCATTTTGCCGTCAATTGATACGAAAAACTTTTCTGTAGCCCCAGAATTAAGGGAGTTATGTCGATTCGCACGAAAGCGGTTGATTTTCCAAAATTCGCGGCTTAATGACAGGGCTGGGGCAAGATTCCGGCCCATAGTGTAGGGTTCACTGCTTTTTAACATATCTACATGAATCTATATCGTATGGCAGTCTTTTCCCAACATCAGAATAAATTATTCATATGTTTCTCCAATTTCGTTTCACGTTTTTACTCTGCAATGAATTTCCGCTTCAATTCCACCCTTATTCCTTTCCGTCTCTTACACGACTTTCCATAAACGATCAAGCGTCAGCTACGTACTTCCAGGATCAAAGGACAGTGGGTCAATCGGAGCGCAGAAAATGACGTCAGCAGGTGGAGCGAGGAGAGATGAAATAGAAAACGAAAGTATTCACGTCGAACGGTAACGCAAATAAAATCGAAAATATTTACGTCGAGCGGTAACTCAAATAGAATCTAAACAGGCTTTCATTGTCTTTGTCTTTGATTGACAAATACCGTATCTTCTATAGGTTTCTGTAGTGAATTTAACACACAAAGAAATTACGTGCACACATCTTTAGGTAATGATTCTTGCTTAAACACACTATAATTCACTTGACTGTCTATATATGCACATTCTAGACACAGTATAAAAATATAAAACATGCTAAATACCTTAAATCTGAAAATAATGACTGCCCGTCCCTTTGTTATGGCTCACAGTAGTAAGCGTGGGATTGCCTTTGTAACGACTCGCATCTTGCTGTGTAATAACAATAAGTACAATGATAACTATAAGCTTACGTTCAAATCCTCTCTAACGACCATGATATGCTACTCGATCCTCTTACAATAGGATTCAATAGTTTATCCTGTATACATAAATAAGACATTATAGAAAATATTCCTTTAAAGGTACACTTGCCTATATCTACTTACTTACATTCCTTAAAAAAGTACATACATAAGAAAATAAGGAAACTGCAAGAGGCCAGTTGACCTACACGTGGTAGTTCCTGTAAAACTATAAACTCTAAAATCTATCTCCATCCATAAATATACGGAGTGGCCCGACCCTTCGTATATTTTCCGCATGTGACCCTCTGTGAAAAAAGTTTGGACACCCCTGACCTAGACAGACTAAGGTGCTTTCTCTAGAGCGTTAAATAGCCTACTTACAGACTTGCAGCCAGATACTGAACAACTGCAAGGTATTGTGATTTGACAAGAACAAGCAACCCATACACCACCGCTTTAAGTCTGGCTACAGGGCCTGCAATACAAAATACTTCAACTCGGACTGCCAGAGCTAACGGAAAAACTGTTATGCAGCTTCCTTGATCAGCGCTCAGCTTCCATTCGAGTTAAGTCAGCAATATCCTCCCCGTTCCCCCCAAGGATCAGAGAGAGAGAATATTTCACTGAGCATTTGTTTTCCCATCATGCACCGCGTCTGTGACGTCACGTCTGCCAGCTGTTTAAATGGTGCCCACTGGAGCCCAAACCCCTTATTTAAGAAGCTAAAATGGGTGTTTGTGCAGTGTTTGGGTGTTCCAGCAACACAAGGAACTTAGGAAAGAGTGGCTTAAGGTTTTACAGGTTCCCCAGAGACAAGAAAACCTGTCGGAAGTGGAAAATAGCGTGTCGGCGGGCAGATAAATATGACGCCAGAAATGGCCGCGTGTGCTCTCGTCACTTCTTAAAAAATTATTATTCTCCAAAGATCGATGGTGCCACTTGGGGACTAAAGGCTACAAGGGCACTGAAGCCAGGGGCTGCACCATCTGTACATATTCCATCAAAACTACATGCAGGTGTGTATAGTGAAAGGCGAAAGCAGTGAAGATGAAGGTGACTGCTTGGTGGTGGTGCGGTGAGTGTTGTGTCGGTGCAGGGACGGGCGAGTGGCTGCACGTCCCAGATGATGATTCAGGCCCTCCTCCAGTGCCATTTACAGGTGCCAGTGGCTTAATTCGGAGCTATTGACTGATATTGATTTATTGATTGATTGATTGTGCATCTGCTTTGGGCAAGCCTTTCACATTGATTTACAGGGAGTCACTAAGGACAGGAAATGTGCCAAGAGACTTTCATAGTCACATGAACTGTTTAACATTCTCTGTACGTGCGTTGCACCATCTTTATAATTATACTACCAAATCTGTCACACCAACTAGGGGCTGGGTTCTCAAATTGGTATGACCAGTATACCTATAAAACCTTCACAAATGTGAAGCAAAAGACGTATCCTATGCACTCCCCATGCTATTTTTTCGGTATATTGGAAGCAGTAGTTGGCTAAATTAACCAAAACATTAAAATTCCTGGAAAATTAGTGAAGCATATGTCACATTATGTAATATAGTATTAGGCTAGGCTAGTTTTTGCATCACTGTAAGAGAATGGTACGGCATTCCTTACTGTCTCAGTCACCGATATTTTGGTAGGGATACAAGAAGGAAATATGAAACACACATATAGTACAGTATGGACGAAATAGTACAGCATCTGTGACAGCTCAACTTCAGCATTTTTTGCTGTTCTCTCTGTTAATTTTCTCGGTTTGGTGCATAAATGTTCCGGCCTATTACAAAAGTTTCATTCTGTACTAGTTTCATATTCTGCTGCATTGAAATAACGTAATAGAAGAGTCTTTCCCATGCTTTCACCATGGGTTTGGGCACCAGTGCGCACGAGATGCGGGCGTGACGTCATCGCTCCCTGTGACGTCATAACAATGACGTCGGAGCGAAATATCCTCTCTCTCTCTCTGATCCTTGGTTCCCCCTGCACAGCGGCGTGCCACAGGGCAGCGTGTTATCACCAACGCTCTTCATCACCTACACCTCTGACATGCCCCGGCCTGATAATAGAAACTGTATGGATATGTATTATGCTGCCGACGCGACACAAATAGTGACCTCCAACGGTACCTTAGACCACCATGACGCCCTGGTCGTGCGGGAGGCGAACAGACTCAACACATTTGAAAAAAAAGTGGAATATCAAAACAAACATAGACAAGTTCGCTGTGGTTGCACTCGGCAGGAAAAAAAATTAAATGACATACAAATACAGGGCAACACCATCTCCCATCAAAAACAATGCCAGATATTAGGCCACACAGTGACATCCACCGGCCTGATCGTTAAGCACGTCAACGACAAAACCATGAAAGTTAAAACAGCCCTCACATCTATAAACAGATTCTGGCACTTCACAGAGCGGCTCAAACTATATCTGGTAAAGACTAAGATACTTCCGGTGGCTGAATGGATAGCGTGACGGTGCCGCTTTCAGGACGACGCGAGTTCAATCCCCGCCCGGTGCCACCAAGCTGGGATTTTTCAGCCGCCGCCGAGTGGCTTAAAACTACCCACATGCTGTCCAGAAGACCACCTATCAACCCAGACTCTAGATTCTAGGATTAAAGATGAGCTCCGGGAGGGCAGCATAAGCCAATACAAGATGGCGCCACTATAAACACTTGCCTGCGCCAGAACGGGCTGGGCCGACCATCAGGCCCCACCGGGAAGAAGCCTTGGGGCGACTATCATGATCCACCGGGAAGAAGCCTACCGTCGCAATAGGCCACGACGTAAAAAAAAAAAGAAAAAAAAACTAGACTACTTACCCACCCCGACACACATGGCTTCCCACACCAAGATGTTACAGCTTCAGAGGCTGCAGAACAAAGCGCTGAGATTTGCCACCGGACGGAAATACCCGTACACGGAAAACACAGCAGCGCAACACCGCAGACTCGGAGTACAACTAGTCAGCACAAGGCTACGGGAGGCCGCCGGAAAGATATGGGAGAAACTAGACCAGCAAGACGACGTGAACTACACCCACGTCAAGGAGCTTGACGGCAGCACGAACTTGGTCCACCCCTGGTTTCCGAGCAGCTTGAAGTCACTACGAGAACAACCGCCCACACATCACTTCACACAAGCGACACCATAGCTTAGCTTAGCTCTCTACACACAAATAAATCAAACACACACACACACAGCACGCCGGGGGTATATAAATAAGGTGCCCGATAAACAATAACTACATTGGACAAATTCTCCGTGGATCATCAGTCAAACCACGATTTCCGCTGGCGTGGCTCTCATATTTCCGTGTTTTTTTGACGTGTCCACGATCTTCCAAAGCTACGGTAGATTTCACCGAATGACGACGGTATTACTCACCATCATCATCATCAGCAATAACAAGAAACAAATGAGAACCACGCTAGCGGAAATCGTGGTTTGACTGAAGATCCACGGAAAATTTGCCCAGTGCAATAGTCCCACGAACCTACACCATACAACTGTACACTCCTGCTGTCTTTCCTTCTCCCCACCTGTACCTTCACCACTAACCCACTTCCTCTTCGTACTATACCCTTGATTAAAAGAAAATTGGTAGTAACTAGAGGACGATGGGGTTGATACCGGGGGACCTTGGAGGTGTGTTGATAAGGCCGATGGTGTGATGGCGAAAGTCCCGCATCACTTTCATTTTGATGAGGCACTCGATGAGGACAACGAAGGGCAGAAAGATGAAGATTGCCATGGAGACGACGACGCTGGTGATGATGATGACTGATTGATCGAAACTAATAACTAGGGTGCTGAAGGCCATGGCCAGGATGAAGGCGTAGATCAGTTGGCACAGCCTGTCGGAGAGAGAGAGAGGGGTAAGTACAGGAGAAGGGTGGGCTGTGACCTATTGATACCAACTTGTTCTGCCTCTATGGTGGTGACCTGATTGTGTTGTGTCTATAGTCTGTTCAGAGCATGAAGGCGGTTCAAGGTGGAGCTGGTATCGTCGTTTACCTCTAGCCATGCTGCCAAATCAACCTTCGTACATGCATCTCTCTCTTATTTCCCATCCATGTGCTATTTGAAAGTGATATTTTATATATTCTGTATATAGTAAAGGAAGTTACATAGTACAATGACTGTCGATGTTTAGGATTATAACAACGATTTGTATATATTCTATGACATGTGGCAGAGATTTCTTCCCATGTTGCCACGTTTTGGTGGTGGTGGTGGTGGTCGGCGTGTCCCCTTAGGTCCCTCCCCCGGGTAGAGAGGGAGAGAGAGGGAGAGAGAGAGAGATAAACAGGTGGGTTGTGGGTGGGTAGGTAGGGAGACGGTGCTAATCTGATAATTGGCGGTCGAACTGGCAGCGCCGCACTCATGGGAATTCCAGAATGTGCCACACCTTGAACCGACTTCATGCTCTGAACAGACTATAGTGTTGTATGGGACATGTGTTGGCAGAACCTATGATGTTGCCGGATGGGTAGTATCACACCCGCTTTTCTTCGCTGACTTACGGCCATATCTCCGACAAGGGACGTTTCCCTACCTTGCAGGTTTGTCAGATCAAAACCTTCCGTGAAACACTCTCATCTGGTAACACTCCAATCTAAAGCTTTCAGTTAATGTTATTAATTAAAATACAAGCCACGTATATTTTCGTCAGACTGTTATATTCAGCAAAGCAGCCTGATCGTTCCATAATCTTCAAAAATAACTGGGCTACATGAGGTCGCAGGCGTTGACTTAAATGCTCTCTGTAGTCATATAATTATGGCAATATAACAAGAACAGCAGCTGCCTAGGAATAACTTTTTGCACCTTATATGTAAGGGTTTGTGGCTAAATCCTTAATAATAAGCTAAAAGGGTAGGCGGTGGCTGAAGTGGTTGCGTGCTGGGCCCACATTCACTGCTTGATGGACGACGCTGAGGATTGTTGGAACACGCGATGTTGCCGCTTCCTCCATGTGAAAAGCGTATAGCTCGAGCAATTGAATATTTCGCAGTTCTTCTACTTCCACATATGAATAAACAAAATCTAATTCTTATTCTGATAACATAATTCTGGTTCATATGTTTCACTTTAGAGAACATACTTTACGTTGTCAATAAACGTGACACCGTGCAGGAAAACATCACCCTCTTTCTTCACTTCTACACTAAAGTCTTGTAAACGTGTTTGTATCTGTAATTTTTTCATCATATTCGGTCAAGGGGGACTGAAATTCACAGTGAGAATATACTAGCACTTCATCGTGCATAAATGACGATATAATGTCTAATCGTGTCCCAAAGGAAAGGTTCAAGGGAGGTCTGGAGGTACTACCTTGGAATTGCTAGGTTTTACTTCGAGGATAGTACGGCCCTTAATCTACGAGACAAACTTAATATTTTCTTGATATTCCTACTGTAGTTGGTTTATTTCTACTGTGTATGTGTGTGTGTGTGTGTGTGTGTGTGTGTGTGTGTGTGTGTGTGTGTGTGTGTTGGACAACTATATTACGGTTAAAGAATCTAATCAAAAGTAAAGGTGAAGTTGGCGACATAAGGCAAAGCTGGGCACATGATCTCGCTGTTCGTATCCGTCACAAAGGTCATTACGCCTGTTGCGGAAAATAACCCATTTTACCCGGACACATGCATGCCGGCGTGACATTCGGATTATCACAGCTTACCTGCCCCAGATCTTCTCAAGTACTGTTTTAATGACCAGCCTGAAAGGAATGATGAACAAGTAGGTCAGCTGCGTTCCGACATCCCGGGCCGGGATTCAAACCCATGGCTGTGGCTTCAGAGATAGGCCATTTAACCACTTGTTTCTGTGTGTGGGCATGTGTCAGTGTGTGTGTGTGTGTGTGTGTGTGTGTGTGTGTGTGTGTGTGTGTGTGTGTGTGTGTGTATTAATCATAGTATTAGAGTACATTCATAACAAATTAACATTTCATTTAGTATTGCATGGAAGGAAATAGATAAATAGCTTTAATTTTTCAAAGCAATTTTTCAGTAAATTTAGGATTTTTTTAAAAACTTTTTATTATGGTCACTTCTGCATTCTAAGGTGAAAAGCTGAGCCTAGGGAGCAATGTGCCAGGGAATCTGTTAAGGGTCTGGAAATGTACTCACAGGTTTTTGGTGCATGTAATCCTGGGCCAGGAGCCGATAGGTTCCCGGGGTGGGAAGTGTGGTGACGGGTGGATGGCATGAAGGGGCGGCGGGGTGTAGGGCGGAGGAGACGTTCTAAACTCTGGGTTTAACGGAATAACGAGAGGGAGAGGGGGTAAACAGGGGCCTCCTTCGGGGTCGGTGTATGCTGCAGGGTCAGGGAGCTGCGAGGCAGTCCTCGAGTTATTCTCCAGCGACCTATCGCGTTCCCTTGTCTCCTGTACGTCTAGTCCTGGAATGTCTCTCTCCTGCTGAGTCCAGCAGTCTGGTGCGGAACTGGACGAGGCTATGGCTTCCTGTGTGAGTGGCACTCCGGGGACGTTGGGAAGGGGCCATTCACTGACTGTGTTGACGGTGATGGGGTGACGCTGGCCTTGTGGCCCTTCGGACTCTCGCGGGGTCAGGGCTCCTATGGAGAGTGCCACCAGATTCTTTACCCTTTGCCACCCCCTCGCCTCACGCTTCCGATACTTGGGAGGCAGGTCGAGCACAGAACACAGGTAGCACGGCGGGCAGCCCACACTCTCGTGGAGACGATGGGGGCAGGCGGGATGCCAGGCAAGGGGGTCAGGGGCAGAGCACGCCATGTGCACCATTGCGGGTGTCGGTTGCGCGGGTTCCTGGATCCCCCGGTTTTCCGGGTGGTTTTCGGGGTGTGTGGCCGGAAGTGTAGCGGGGAGAGAGAACCGTCTGTCCGCTGCACCATGGGGTACATTGGCCTGGTGAGGAGTCGTGAGGGCAGACGAAGACAGTTCCTCCCTACTGGATGCATGGCGGATAGGGGTTCCCATTATTTTCCCTGGCTATCTTCCTCTTCGTTGTGCCGTTCGTGGAGACTATAGGAGGAGACAGGAGGTAGTGAGGAAGCCACGATGCAACAGGACAGTGCCGCTAGACTACTGTTCAGGCACTGCAAAGGAGAGTTGCTGAGCCTCACAGCGAGGAGGGGAAAGGAGGAGGAGTAGGGGGAGGGCCGGGAGAAGGAATGGGGGGAGGAATGTGTGTGTGAGGATGAATGAGATGAAGATAGTCGTTAGAGGTGCTAGCGCAGCAGGAGTCTCTGTTGCTAACCCATGGCGGGCCATTAACTGCCCGTCACACACCGCCCACTCCTCTCCCCCAGCACCACTTCTTCCTCGCCTCCCATCTCCTACCATTAGGCACACCTGAATTCCGCCTCACGTACGACTCCATCCTCTCTATTACAGCCTTTCGTTTCTACTTTTGTGACTCCCAGTACTAATACGTGGTAACTAGGGTCAGATTAAATAAGAGTTTGTGTTGTCCAAGGCCGTTGTTCACGACTATTTATTCTGAGGGTCTTTTGGCCACTGTAGACCACTCAATCAAAGGGGCGACATAGTCTAAGATAGCTTCTTGGAGCTAGGCATGCTCACCCAAGAATGTTTGAAAATGAGAGTCTTGCATAACCTGCAATTAGGGCACGAGGCTCCTTACCAGGCGAAGTCCCTCGTCCTTTATAACCGTATTGGCTTTCCGAGCAGCGCCGCACTCGGAGACTCGGGGAAACACAACGAAAGCACTATTTTGACTTAACTCGGTTCCTCTTTTCTATTTCGGAAAAAAATAATACTGGTTGTCCTTTTGAGCCAAACGTAAAAACGTGGTACCTGCTGGTAAGAAAAAAAATGTACTTACCCTTTGCTGGTAAAGTTTTAAGGTTTGCGTCTGTGTGTGGTGTGTGTGACCACTGAGGGGCGAATGTGCCGCGGGCCGCAGCCTCTTCCTGAGCCGCCCAAAACAGGGAAAACACAGTTGGAGGTTTCGCATTTTCCTTATTTTGCTCTCCAGCAGCTTAACAATGATTTAATTTCCTGTTAAATAATTGTTAGTTTAAGTACCTGTAGCTATTTTCACTTCCGGTCTCAAGATAAGTGATTTAGAGATGCCTTCTCGTTGGAGGCAGCGCCGAACACTGAAACGATTGTAAACAAAGTGTTACGCCAGGGGGTATATTTTTGGGGGTATTTGTGTTATTTGTGTGGGGGTGCTAGTTTGGGGTGCCTCTGCCCTGCAGGCAGAGGTAGGCCTTCCTTCACTAGACCACAAGCGCAACACCAAGACGGTCACCACCTATCACAAAGTGACATCCTCTCCTCACTGCTCGACACTGTCCATCCCAACCAACACCGACGTGACCCCCTCCCTGCCACCCCAAACATAGCGCCACACTGCCCGTGGTGCCCCACACAGCCTGACACACAGGAACACTTCATGTTGCACTGCCCGAGACTTCACTCCCTTCGCACCAGCCTCAAAGCATCCCTAACTAGACTCCATATTTACAAACCAACTCTAGAGGACCTGCCAGGGAAGACGATGGGCCAGGAAACAAAAGATGATGAGGGTATAAGAGGAAAGAGCAGGAGGGAAGAAAGAAGAGAGGCTTGAATAAGGAGGAAGAAGGTAGGCTGAGAAATGGAAGAAGGCGAGGCTGTGAGAGGAAAGAAAAGGAGGGAAGAGAGAAGAGAGGCTTGAATAAGGGGGAAGAAGGTAGGCTGAGAAATGGAAGAAGGCGAGGCTGTGAGAGGAAAGAAAAGGAGGGAAGAGAGAAGAGAGGCTTGAATAAAGAGGAGGAAAGTGGCGGAGAAATAGGTCTGTAGTGCAGCGACTTGCCTGATGGGTGAGCCTCCCATAACTCACTCTGTGAGGGGGACACTTCTTTGGGCGACTGGTTAAGGAGTGGCTCTCCCGCCTCGCTGGTCGCGGGTTCGATCAACCCTTGAGGTTGGAATATGTTACACGGGTATAAATTATGAGTAGCTCATATTTTAAACTGTCATTCCCCTTATTTGCTCAAATTATATGACTTGTATCAAGCAGCAGATTGAGGTTACATACTGTTTGGGGCTATTGCACATATTACTTAATGAATAACCTTATTCTTATTGATTATGTTGCTAGTGGACCACATAAGCTTTATGTAAATGGATATTATGCTCATTTCCAGTTATTTTACTACTGCCGGATATGTCATGACTGAAAAATATTGTGTATGTTTTATTTAAAAGTCTTGATTTATGAAATATTTACACTTCTATGATAAATGGCAGCAGCAAATTGATGAGTCTTTTTTTAATATCCATTTAAAAAAAAAAGAGGAGGCTGGTGTGGAGATGGGTAAGCATAACTATACCACAAAAACTGAGTAAAAGTTTTTATTTCAAGTCAGTAACAATAATATAAAATAATAATGTAATTAACTATATTATGATATCAACAATAATAATCCTAATCCTTATAATAGTAACGGTAATAATAATAATAATAATAATAATAATAATAATAATAATAATAATAATAATAATAATAATGTGCGTTGCCTATGGTCCGTTTCATTTCATGCTAACACAGCGGGAATTTTGATAATTGTTCCACCTGTGCATTTTAGTTTGTGAACACGTAAAGTTCAGATGTTGTGATAGACATTTCAGCTAATTTTTCAATAATGTATTGGGGAGGCAGTGGCTGAGTGGTTAGCGTGCCGGCGCTGCGTCCGGGAGATCCAGGAAGGACGCGGGTTCGAATCCTGGCCGTCACACAGCTGGGATTTTTCAGTCACTGCCGAGTGGGCCAAGACTACCCACATGCTGCCCTGAAGACCACCCATCAACCCGGACTGTAGATTACCCCTCCAAAGAGAGCCTCAAAGATGAGCTCCGGGGGGGCCGTATGAGCCAAAATAAGATGGTGCCACTATAAAACACTCGTCTGCGCTACAATGGGCTGGGCCGACCATCAGGCCCCACCAGTGAAAAAGCCTAACGGTGCAATAGGCCACGACAAAAAAATCCTTCAAAATCCCTCACAAACCGCTTGGCATTGATAATAATATACCACAACAAACACACAAAAGGCAAGCTTGTATCAGACAGAGTAGTCAGATCATACCCGAAGGATCTATGGCTCCTCAAATGCCTATAATTCATATCAGTTCAGGTACATTAAATGATCTGGGTGTGCAAGTGGAAATCAAGGGTATTTTAATAATTTCCTGCATGTAAACAACAATTAGTATTCAAAGTAACATGAAATAGTCAGTACTGTCTGTTGATTGTGATTATACCTAGGCTGCTTTGAATATGACCCATGTTATAAATAAATCATCTAAACGCATACAAAAACGGACAGAGCCAGAAGTAGTTTTATGTACCTACAATGAGATGAATTATAGTTACTTGAAAGGTTGTCAATCGTTCGAGTATGATCTGACAATACAGTTTGATACAAGATTGTCTTTCGTGTGCTTGTATAGTATTGTTATGCCGGACGTGTTACTTGGGTTCCGTGTCGCCGTCAGGAGACTCCGTGGGAGGGAGATATGTAAACACTTTGCACAGCTTCTGTAGTTTAATATTCTTCCTTAGTAGTACACTTCACTCTGACTCTTCACTTACCACTAGCTTACTATGACTGGGACTGACTCTCTCTCGCCCTCTTCTCCTATATATATCCAGAACAGTACAGTCTAGAATGTTACAGTATATTTTAGATCATACAAGAACATGTAGCAAAAATATATGCGAGTTGGCAACACTCCCCGCCTGGCGTCTGGCCGCGCCCCGCGGGGCGCGGACGGCTCGCCTTGTTCCCCGTCCCCCTGCTCGTTCCTCCCGGAGCCTTCTAGAGGCCTATGGTCGCCGGGGTAAGCTTCCAGCACAACAGTATATTAAGTACGCCGTCACCTGAACTCCCCTGTTTTCATACCCAATGTCAATATAAGGAATGCTGGGACACGCGCATCGGGGAGGAGGGAGTATGAGGGAGGGATGGGGGTATAGCCGTGGCGTATCATGGGGTATCGATGACAGAAAATGAATGAAGTAATGCTTGAGCAGAGACTACAGTAAAATGTCAACTTTTAACGTTTATTTAGTTCTTACACTAAATTTTTGTTACCACACTAAATGTAATGTTATAGGTTATTTTTTTTGTGAAGACTTAGTAATAGGTTAATTTTCATGACGATCAAGAATCGATCGATTTAACAATTCATTTATGAAAAGTTAGGATGGAAAACTGATTTAACGTTAGACATATGGTTGCCTTCCTCTTCACATGGGTTTCATAATTCAGTAAACAAGAGGATAAGGTAGGACATCTACTACTACAACAATTAATAATTATAAAACTCTTTGGGCTCACTCATTTATTACAACCATAGGCGGTAGGGGAGGGTGGCTTCTAGGAAAGGCTTGAGCCCCAGACCTTTCATCAAAAGCCCCAAATCTTTTTTAAGGTTTTAAGGTTTTAAGATATATATTTTTTTTACCTAATTCATTATACAGTAACTTGATTCTAGTGTAGGACGTATCATAAATTAATTTTGCTAGCGAAATTAAACACTCAGTCAAGGAGAGAAAATTGTTTTACAGGTTAAAGAAAGAACAAAGCACGACCGAAAACATTAGACTTTATAACGATGCAAGGCGACGAGTGAAAAGATTATTATGTCAGGCAAAGCGTAGATATGAAGAAAATGTTGCAGCCATCTGTAAAAATAATCCGAAATCTTTCTTCAGTTACATAAACAACAGAAAGGCGATCAGAACTGGAATTGGATCTTTAACAAACAGCGACGGTGCACTAGTGACTAACAACCAACACATTGCAAACCTCTTAAACAGTTACTTTTCCTCGGTGTATAATACTAACAGTCTTCCTCCCACTACCACCAGCACCAGTACTAATGTAAATCTCGAGGATGCATTGCCTAATTTTGAAATAACAATCGATGAAGTCCTTAAAGCTCTCCATTCACTTAAAACAAATAAAAGTCCCGGACCCGATAAAGCATATCCTATACTGCTTAAAGAAACAAAGAGCGAAATAGTCTCCTCCCTCACAACCGTATTCAATATGTCCTTGCGACAAGGCATCGTCCCTTCGGATTGGAAAGCGGCAAACGTGACGCCGATTTTTAAGAAAGGAAACAAAAAAATACCAGGTAACTACCGACCCATTAGTCTAACTTCAATTGTAGGTAAGCTACTTAAGAACATAATTAGGGAAAAAATTGTGAATTACCTCGAAAGCCACTCATTAATTGAGGATTCACAACATGGCTTCCGTAACAAAAGATCCTGCCTATCAAACCTATTGACCTTTTATAACGACCTCTTCTCAGTTTATGACGTAACGGAATCATTGGACGTAGTCTATCTTGATTTCCAGAAAGCGTTTGATAAGGTCCCACATCATAAATTACTTTATAGATTAAAGAAAATAGGTATTGACGGTCAAGTAAACCAATGGATCGCGAATTGGTTGAGCAACAGACAACAAAGAGTAGTGATTGACGGATTTAACTCAGAGTGGGCGCCGGTCACTAGTGGCGTCCCTCAGGGCTCGGTTCTTGGCCCAGTGCTCTTCATTATTTACATCAACGACGTGGATGACTCAATAATCGCATTAGTAAATTTGCAAGCGAAACAAAGATTGTTAACTCGGTTCTCACTGACGAAGACAGGCAAAGCCTCCAAGAGGATTTGCACAAAATTTCAGCTTGGTCGGATGGATGGGAGATGCCCTTTAACGTAGACAAGTGCCAGGTCCTTCAAGTTGGAACAAGAAATAAGAAGTTCGATTACGAAATGCGCGGCGTTAAACTCACAAGGGTTCAATGCGTTAAGGACCTGGGGGTCAAAATCGCGTCAAACCTCAAATTCTCACATCAATGCATCGATTTTTTTTTTTTTTTTTTTTTTTTTACAGCAAAGGAGACAGCTCAAGGGCACAAAAAAGTAAACATTAATAAAAAAAAAAGCCCGCTACTCGCTGCTCCTAAAAAGAATCCAAAGAGGTGGCCGAAAGATAAGTCAGTTTCGGGAGGAGAGGTGTCCTGATATCCTCCTCTTGAAAGAGTTCAAGTCGTAGGCAGGAGGAAATACAGATGAAGGAAGATTGTTCCAGAGTTTACCAGCGTGAGGGATGAAAGAGTGAAGATGCTGGTTAACTCTTGCATAAGGGGTTTGGACAGTATAGGGATGAGCATGAGTAGAAAGTCGAGTGCAGCGGGGCCGCGGGAGGGGGGGAGGCATGCAGTTAGCAAGTTCAGAAGAGCAGTCAGCGTGGAAATATCGATAGAAGATAGAAAGAGAGGCAACATTGCGGCGGAATTTAAGAGGTAGAAGACTATCAGTATGAGGAGGAGAGCTGATGAGACGAAGAGCCTGCCTCCACTCTGTCCAGAAGAGCTGTGTGAGGGAGCCCCCACACATGAGATGCATACTCCATACGAGGGCGGACAAGGCCCCTGTATATGGACAGCAACTGTGCAGGGAGAAGAACTGGCGGAGACGGTACAGAACGCCCAGCCTCGAGGAAGCTGATTTAGTAAGAGATGAGATATGAAGTTTCCAGTTGAGATTTTGAGTTAAGGATAGACCGAGGATGTTTAGTGTTGAGGAAGGTGATAACTGGGTGTTGTCAAAGAATAGGGATAGTTGTTTGGAAGATTGTGTCGAGTGGATAGGTGGAGAAACTGTGTTTTGAGGCGTTGAAGGACACCAGGTTCTTCTTGCCCCAATCGAAATAATAGTAAGGTCTGAGGCTAAGCGTTCTGCAGCCTCCAGCCTGAGTCGTTAAGTTCCTGAAGGGTGGGTCTTTATTAAAAGAAGTTGAATAATGCAGAGTGGAATCATCGGCGTAGGAATGGATAGGACAGTTCGTTTTGGAAAGAAGATCATCAATGAACAACAGAAAAGAGTGGGAGATAGGACAGAACCCTGTGGGACACCACTGTTAATAGATTTAGGGAAGAACAGTGACCGTCTACCACGGCAGAAATAGAACGGTCAGAAAGGAAACTGGAGATAAAGGTACAGAGAGAAGGATAGAAACCGTAGGAGGGTAGTTTAGAAAGCAAAGATTTGTGCCAGACCCTATCAAAAGCTTTTGATATGTCCAGCGCAATAGACAAAGATTCACATAAACGGCTAAGAGAGGATGACCAAGAGTCAGTTAAGAAGGTTAGAGATCACCAGTAGAACTCCCTTGCGGAACCCATACTGGCGATCAGATAGAAGGTCAGAAGTGGAAAGGTGCTTTTGAATCTTACGGTTAAGGATTGATTCAAAAGCTTTAGATAGACAAGAAAGTAAAGCAATAGGACGGTAGTTTGAGGGATTGGAGCGGTCACCCTTCTTAGGTACAGGCTGTGTGAAGGCATACTTCCAGCAAGAAGGAAAGGTAGATGTTGACAGGCAGAGGCGAAAGAGTTTGACCAGGCAGGTGACAGCACGGAGGCACAGTTTTAAGGACAATAGGAGGCACTCCATCAGGTCCATAAGCCTTCTGAGGATTGAGGCCAGAGAGGGCATAGAAAACATCATTTTGAAGAATCTTTATAACAGGCATAAAGGAGTCAGAGGGGGGATGAGTAGGAGGAATATGCCCAGAATCGTCCAGAGTGGAGTTTTTAAAAAAAGTTTGAGAGAAGAGTTCAGCCTTAGAGATAGATGAGACGGCAGTGTTGCCGTCAGGACTGAGGAGTGGAGGGAAAGATGAAGAAGTGAAGTTGGAGGAGATGTTTTTGGCTAGATGCCAGAAGTCACGGGAAGAGTTAGAGAAAGCAAGGTTTTGACATTTTCTATTAATGAAAGAATTTTTGGTTAGTCGGAGAATAGATTTGGCACGATTTCGGGCAGAAATGTAAAGTTCATAATTAGCATTAGTTTGAAGGCTCTGGTATCTTTTGTGAGCGAACAGAATGTTGGGCTTCATTAAAATAAACTTTTTATTCAAGAATAAAGATGTAATACTTCCGCTCTACAATAGTTTAGTCAGACCCCACTTGAAATATGCGGTACAGTTTTGGTCTCCTCACCATGCAAAGGACATTGCTAAATTAGAAGGTGTTCAGCGTCGGGCAACGAAAATGATCCCTTCCTTGCGCAACAAATCCTACGAAGAAAGGCTTTCCACCCTTAACATGTTCTCTCTTGAGAAACGTCGCCTCCGAGGAAAACTGATCGAATGTTTTAAAATACTTAATGGTTTCACGAATGTAGACAGAACAAAATTGTTTATTATCGATGACCCTTTTTGAACGAGGAACAATGGCATAAAACTCAAATGTAGACCAGTAAATTCAGACTGCACCAAATTTTTCTTCACCAACGTTGTAGTGTGAGAATGGAATAAGCTCCCACCCTCAGTGGTCCAATGTAACACGATTGACTCCTTTAAAAACAAGCTCGACACGTCTTCTGCGTGTAACGAAACACACGAGAAATTAATCCAGACAAGGAAAGGCTCTCCGGCGCCGGGGATCGAACCCGCGACCAGCGTAATGGGAGAGCCACTCCTTTACCAGTCGGCCAAAGAGGTACCCACTGGCTAAGTGGGTTATGGGAGGCTCGCCCATCAGGCAAGTCGTGTCATTACACTTGAACTTAATATTAACTAGAGTAGAAAAGCAACGTTTTGGAGCCATCTGATTAGTATAGATTCACAGACCACCTAGTCAGGACCATGGGGTCTGTGCTGTCTGATTTTCTATGTAATTCTATGTAATTCTCTCTCTCTCTCTCTCTCTCTCTCTCTCTCTCTCTCTGGAACACAATATGTTTATAAGATAGTAAAATAATATGTTTATGAGCTAATAAAATGGTAAGTTTTCCATACAGGCACATCGAGAAAATAAATACACTTGATGATGAATTAGATTAGA
>NC_066514.1:4570904-4720985 GCF_024679095.1 Eriocheir sinensis
TCTGTTACACTGAAAATTGAAAGCAAGGAGATGTCAGGTGGTCATTATTGGTCATATCATTAGAGTTTATATGACTGTTGGTGCCTAAATAAACAAGAGCGTAATGTTGTGTTGGAAAAAAGTATGTCGTCGGCAGGTGTGGACATTTTTTCCGCATCAACTGTACTACTACTACTACTACTACTACTACTACTACTACTACCTCCACCATCACCCATCGCTACCAATGCTACCATTACCAGTGCAATTATGGCCAAAACACCCTTTTTCAATACTTTCCAGTCAATGTTTTCAGCAATTTTAATAACTTTTCAAAACTATATTCAGGTACCAACATTTCCCACTGCTTGCCATATTACATCACTGTACTACTGTGAATACTACTACTGTTACTTTACTACTACAGGTAACTCTCGATTTACGCGAGTGTTGTGTCCTTGAAGAGGTCGCGTAAATCAAAAACAATGTAAATCAAACAAGAGGTAGTTTTGTACCTTTATTGCCTACTGTATCACTCTGACTCCTCTCCCTGTCGTGGTTCCTCCTCTGGCTGCCCTTCCTCTCATGGTAGCACAGCAGCAAGGGTGTTGTTGTTGTTGAGTAGCGTGGCAGCGTGGGTACTGTATTGTTGTTCAAGTGGCGCGCGGGAAGAACTGAGCTCAGCTGTGTGGTCATATACGCGCCGTGCAGAGTCCAGTTGCGTGAGACATCTGGTGGCCACTCCATAAAATATCGCATATAAGTGAAAAAAACGCGTAAATCAAACTCGCGTAAATCGAGACTTGCCTGTATTACCGCTACAATGCTACTGCTACTGTACTAAAACTACAACTGTTGATTGCTGTAATCAGGCAACTCCCCAAACAGCTTTTTGAAGTGTTCCACAAAGACCTCACAGTGTTCACCTGAAAAAGGGAAAATATATCAATATAAGTAAAAAAACTTACATGGCTACTATTTCTAACTCCTTCCACCACTTCCTGCTCAACCAACAAAAGAACCGGGGGGTTCATGGTGCAGTGGTTAGCACGCTCGGCTCACAACCGAGAGAGCTCAGGTTCGATTCCTGGGCTGAGTGGAAAAATCTGGGCAGCTTTTCCAATACCCTACGCCCCTGTCCACCCAGCAGTGAATGGGTACCAGGTATTAATCAGGGGTTGTGTCCCTTCTCCTATAATTCCTTCCCCTTCTGTCTCTCTCTGGCATATGACCTCAGATGTTGCACCGACTAAACAAAACTTTCCAACAAGAGAGCATCCTGTATGAGGGAGTGCAGAGAATCGTTTATTTACCTCTCACATACTCACCTTGCCAAACCTCTGCCAGACACAGCTAGCCTCATTCTGTGTCCTTTATTTTCAGGTGCTGCCTATAGTGCTGTAGGCTATCGAGAGGGGTCTCCTAGACAACCGACGCCGCGTTCAGGATGACGCGAGTTCAATCCCCGCCCGGTGCCACCAAGCTGGGATTTTTCAGCCACCGCCGCCGAGTGGCTTAAAACTACCCACATGCTGTCCAGAAGACCACCTATCAACCCAGACTCTAGAGTCTAAGATTAAAGATGAGCTCCGAGAGGATTCTGTGTCCTTTTTTTTTTTTTTCAGGTGCTGTCTATAAAAGTTTCGTTTAGTCGGCGCAACATCCGTGGTCATATGCCGGAGAGAAACAGAAGGGGAAGGAATTATGGGAGATGGGACACAACCCCCGATTAATACCTGGTACCCATTCAATGCTGAGTGGACAGGGCTTAGGGTGCATCGGAAAAAGTCCAGCTTCTATTTTTCCCACTCCGCCTGGGAATGCAAACCCGGCTCTCTAGCTAGAGCCGAAAAGCAACCACTGCACCACAAAGCCCCCCTACTGCACCACGAAGCCCCCCATACTGCCTATAGTGCTGCAGGCTATCTAGAGGGGTCTCCTAGACAACCCCAGCTTATTAGTGGCACAGGAAATTATATTTATAGTGGCTGCCATGATATATGACGTTTGCTTGACTCATGCTGCCCCCAGTGCTCCTTGAAAAATCAATGTGCTTTTGTGGGACTTGAACCGAGGTCCACGGGCTCACCACTTGGCCACCACTTCCCTCACTACTCATCACTAACCAACTAGGTCATTCAAAATCAATCTCACATCTAGACCTGCTTAGGGGAGTGTCATTTAAGGAGTATTTGTGTATTTGGACATGAGAGAGAGAGAGAGAGAGAGAGAGAGAGAGAGAGAGAGAGAGAGAGAGAGAGAGAGATGTACTTAGTAATAGAATGACAATGAAGTCTTAGCCAGATGGTGGAAAATTCTGAAGAGTCAAGGTCGTGGGCATGAGAGCAAGTGATGTCGTTGCGCACGTAGGCGCAACATCCAGCTTTGGATTGAAATTTAGGATAGAGATAGTAGGAGGGAACAGAGTAGAGATTGCTGTCAGTAGCCTCAGAAACCTGTTTCGGTGAGGAAGAGCAGGTGAGGTTTAGAGGAGGAGAGATGGTGCTGCACAGAATGGAAATTGGAACTAAGACCGAAAATGTTGCAGAAATTGATAAGGAGGAGGTTTGAGGAGTTATCAAGACACCTCTCAAGTCAGCAGCCAGAAGGGGAGTCCTGCAAAAAATGCAACCTGGCATGACCCCAATCTATGACAAAAGACGACACTGTGCGGGTTAACCTTCAGACAGCCAAATACAGAACAAATGGCCTTCCGTATGTTAAGGAAAGGGTGGCAAGTTGGCAACCATACTCTCAGTCCACGTTGTAAACTCGTAGAGATAATATCCGTGCACTCATGTCCGATTGCATTTGTGGTTTGGTGTGCGATCTTTGTGTTTTCAGCAGCACATCATCATGTTTTGTTTTGTACAGTAAATACAAAACATTATTTTTACGTGTCTGAAGTTCACCTCCATGCATGAGTGTAACATGACTAGCGTCATTACTTGTACATTACTTTAAAAATAAAATGTTGACTTATTTCAGTTTTCATTTTGATTAATATTCACGAGAGGGTAGCCTCCTCTGGCGAAGTTAGTACTTACAATATAGATTATTTTTAAGTCCCTGGAGTGCAGTGACAAGTGACTTCTGGAAAACAGAAGGGGGTCGAGGGGGGCAAAGCCCCATATATGAAGTATATTTTGTGTCCATACAACACACTGCCATATTGCTTTTCCATCACAAATGGAAGGGGGCTCGAGAGGGGCAAAGCCCCCACATTAGGTAGGTTACGTAACGTTAGGTTTGGTTAGTTAATATTTATTTGGCAGGCAGTGTGGGGCAGCGGAAATATGCAACGCAGGACAGGATATGGCAGTGGTGGCTGTCCAGCCGGTGTTGCGAGAAATACCTCCTTGCAGAAATAAGTAGCTCTGCTGTTCAATCAATCATTCAGTGATTCCCGGAGAAAAATACTTCCTCCATAACAAACAACATCATATTTTGTCCAGAAATAAGCAGTTAGCATCTCAAAAATTAGAAGGCTACCCTCTCGTGAATAATTCCCTTCATTTTATTTAGATTGAAATAAAAATATTCCGAAATCCAAAAAAAAAACGAAATCCACAACAACTTCGGTCCCAGGGATTTTGGACAAGGGATTCTCAACCTGTACTACTAATAATGTGAAGGAAAAGAAGAAAAATGAAGAAAAAAGAAAAGATCTTATCCCTTGACTGCAGATTTCCTACAAGTAGACCTCAACAAACTACAAGAATGGAACAAAAACTGGCACTACAATCCAATGAAGAAAAATGTTGAATCCTGTACCTTGGAAATTGATATCCAGTACACCAATACCACATGGGAAACACTCCACTATCCACCACAGAGGTAGAGAAAGACCTGAGACTATATTATGTTACCAGGCTACCAGTGAAAGCCAAATCGTGCCAATCGCAGCGGACGGGTTAAAGAACAGTAGAAGTCCCAACAATAACAACAGTAACACGCACCTCTAGCAAAAGCAGCATTGCCCCTGAGCCTAGTGTTCCTGAGGCTGAAGAAGGTGAAGGTGGAGTAGAACACTTGGTCGTCTCCGCTGGCCATCGCTGCCTCCAAAAATTTACGCGCTGAAACTGACTCCACTAGACCCACGCTGCGTGCATACCTGAAGAATGTCATAAAAACTTGAACATATCTCTACCGCCATTCCCTCCCTTTCCATCCATTTTTGCTCTCCTCCCACCCTACCTTCTATTTCAACCTTCCTTTTCCACTTTCTCTTTTTCAGAGCCCATCAATTGTGGCTTCACCATGAAAGCAGCCGACGGGACATGTAGCATGCACGGACAATTTGTTAGTGTAGCAATATCGGGGCTTAATAGTAGCAGCGACGACAATTTGTGGCTTTACTGTAGCAGCGACGGCCAAATGTTTTTTTACAGTGAAGAAAGTTAACGGTTAAATTTTAAGCTTTACCATAGCAGCTTAATGAATACGTACAATTTGTTGATTAATCCCCCAAATTCATAATATGACATTAAATGCTTTGGAGTGATTTTTCTCATTTTCGCTAGGGGATCTATTGACTGGTAGCAGTGGGGACCATGTTTCTTAATGGTCCCTCTAAGCGAGAAAAATGAGAAAAAATCACCCCTCACACAAACCATTTCATTATATATATCAAAGCATTTGTGATCAGATTATGTATCATCTATTTTGGGGGGTTTATATCATGGCACAAATTTATCCCGTCGCTGCTACACTGTAAAGCCACAAATTTGGCCCGTCACTACTACACGGTAAAGCCACAAATTTGGCCCATCGCTGCTACACTGTAAAGCCACAAATCTGGCCTGTCGCTGCTACACGGTAAAGCTACAAATGTGGTCCGTCGCTGCTACACGGTAAAGCCACAAATTTGGCCCGTCGCTGCTACACGGTAAAGCCACAAATTTGGCCCGTCGCTGCTACCAGGTTAAGAAACATGATCCCCGCTGCTACCGGGTTAAATTCATCTTCTCTCCTGATTACCTTCTCTATTCTTCTCTCATCTTTGTCACCCTTGTTCCCTTTCTCCTTCCCTTTCACCATTCCTCTTGTCTTTAACCCACTTTCCTTTCCTCCCTAAACCTTTCATCCTCTCCCCTGCAATGCCTCCCCTCCTCTCACCTTCCTCCTCACAGTATATTCCTCCCTCTCACCTTCTTCCCCTTCCTCCTTCCCTCTCACTTCTCTTTCTATTCCTCCTTCAGTCTCATTCCCTCTTCCCTTCTTTCCTTTCACTCTTTTCCTTTCTCTTCTTTCTAACACTCTTTTCCTATCCTCCTTTCCTCTCATCCTCTTTTCCTCCCTCCCTCCTTACTTACCTGAGGGCGGGGGTCACTTGGTGCTGTGAAAGCAAGACCTCAATGATCTCATCGTGTGCTGTGTTGAGTCTACACAGCATGTCCAGACTCAGCTGCTGCCCTGCTGAATACCTCCCCACCAGGGACAGCAGTAAACAGGCCTGGGAGAGAGATGGGAATGTCACAAGTAAAAGAAATACTCAAAGGTTACAAAATTGTCTAGTGGGTTCTTGCCCTCCAGTCTCAAAGGCCACTTGCAGCTTTGTGTATATCACCAATTTCACTAAAAAAATACAGTCAAGCCTTGGTGGTTTATGAGTTTGATTCATTCCAGAATTTTGCTTGCACACCAAAACACTCGTAAACCAAAACGAATTTCCCCATTGAAATTAGTAAATCCCATTAACCCAGTAGCAGCGACAGGCCAAATCTGTGGCTTTACCGTGTAGCAGTGACAGGCCAAATTTGTGCCATGATATAAACCCCCAAAAATAGATGATACATAAACTGATCACAAATGCTTTGATATATATTATGAAATGGTTTGTGTGAGGGATGATTTTTTCTCATTTTTCTCGCTTAGAGGGACCATTAAGAAACATGATCCCCGCTGCTACTGGGTTAACATCTTATTGTATACACTCCTTCCCATTCACCTGCCAAACTATTTTTATGGTAAATAAGACAAACCAAGAGATGAACATTCAACTATAACCCCATTATCCCGGCACATACCAGGGGCTTGGAGTCAGCCAGGACATGGTATTGCAGGAGCTGATGGAGCTGGTAGAAGTGCTGGGTGCGGACCAGGGCAGTAATTACTAGTTCATACAGAAAGTGTTGTACTGTCACCCCTACCGCCCCCAGGGACCGGACGTACTCCACCACCACACCCACCACCGCACGCACCGACACTGTGGGGGAGGAGTGGAAGCTATAGGTGGAGGAGAGGTTTGGGGGGTTATTGAGCACAGGATAAAACTGCTAGTGTAGTATATCGTCACCCTCGTAAAATAATCGCCTGTCATTTTTCATCGATTTCCAGGTTTTTGTTTACATCGATTTTTCAACATGTGACGCCCATTATTGTATACAGTCACCTCACTGCTCATGGGTCTCACCCATCGCGGTTTCAAGGTTCATGGTCAACTAATTAGACTTCCGCTTATACGCTGCTCCCCAGTTTTCGTGTTGGATGCTTTGACGCTAAATAGTAAGGCAGTGTGGAGGGTGGGAGGCAGTGAGGAGGGGGGATGGGAGAGAGGAGGGTGGAAGGCAGAGAGGAGGGAGGTAGGGAGGCAGAGAGGAGGGGGAAGGAGAGAGGAGGAGGCGGGCAATGGACGCATATGTGTCACACTAGCACTTTTTCCGCCGATTAATGCCATTTCCTGATTTTTCATCGTTCAAGATGAACTTATCGCATGAATTTGTCAGACGATCAGGATCGCTCGCCTGCAAATTTCGCCTTTGTTTACATTTCCAAGACCAAGACCGAGACTTTCCAAGGTGGCTTCAACCTGTCTCAAACGCCTCCTGCAGTGACAGCCTTCCTCATCCTGGTGTCACTTGGCAATAAGAGGTGTCACTAACTCCAGAAGTCTGTGGTACTGGCTCTTGTCCAACCTGATCCAATTCTTCAGAGTCTCATGATCCTCTAAACTCAGCTCTTTAACAGCCTGTGGTACACTTTCTTCTTTCGGACGAGCCAACCATGAGCACATCCATGCACGCTTTTTGGCTTGTTTAGCTCGTCTAAGTCTCACAATACACAGTATTAGGTTCAGAGCAGCGTATTTTGCCGCAGCGTGACTCCATGTTTGTTTACATTCCCATGGTCTGTGCCGACGGAAAGTTTCAGACGAAACACCGCTTGTGTGTGACAGGTCACAGCCAAGATATCGATTTCGATTTTCAGAAAAAGAACGATGAAAGTTAACGGAAAGTGCTAGTGTGACACCTTTAGTTGCTCCTGAGTGACGCCACGTTCACGACCGCCACACTGCAGTGTTGCCAGATTGGGCTACTTATCGCAAATTGGGCTACTTTTGGGAACAAAAAACATGTTTTATATGACGTCAGAGGTGACTTCAAATGCATATTTTCCCATAGGGTTATAGTCCCGCTGTCATGGGTTTCATCGCGCGAGAAGTCCGGGAACGAAATACCCGCGAACGGCGGGGGATGACTGTACTTGCCTTCGTCATTCAGGGTTTGAGGCTGGTATTACAAAACACTTTTGCTTCTCACATCAGCTATTTCTAAAGGTCAAAGAAGGGGGTCAATCGGGTTCTAATGAGTGCGTTTTTATGCTCACGGTACAGAAGAAGGGTCAAACTACCACCAGGGTCATAAAACCACCACAAGAAATGCCCACAACTCCTACGAAAGCCTTGTCAAATAAGTGTTCTAAGGCTGCGAAATGTCTTTTAACACGACCCTGAGTGTTCTAGAATTGGCCTTTTCGTTTCTGCCTAAATCTTCAGACAAATGAGATGATGACAGTTCTTTTCTGATTTCCCGTAAAGTAGAAAATAATGACTACGGTGGTCTGTTTACGAAGGTGACGATATATTCTTGTTTCTGCAATGTGTGTGTGACCTGTTTGCCATTCACGTCATTCAGTCACCCATCCAGCAATGACACCCACTAATTCATACATCCGTTAACTAAACCACCATATCCGTACAGCCACTACACTGCCCCGTCCAATAACAAGATGTGATATGGAGGAGGAAGAGGAGGAGGTGGAGGAAGAGGAGTAGGGGGGGAGGGGAGGAGGTTTAAAGAAGGGTGAGTGTTTGATACAGCCACTACACCGCCCCTTCCAATAACAACCACTCTCCCATAATCATCCGTCATTTCATCCAATTAGTCACTCTCAAACCTACTTCCCCACTCCAGCACACACACACACACACACACACACACACACAAACACTTCCAGACATTCCTAAACACACATATCCACAGACACATTCATTCAAACATTCATTTTAGCACACACTCAAAATTTACATACCGTATTTCCCGTGATATAAGTTCCACGTGTCTTATATGGCAGGAAATACAGTATCTACAAACATCCACATCAACAAACCAATCCACATGCCTGTATATAGTAGTTGTAATTATATCAGTGTATTATTATTATTATTATTATTATTATTATTATTATTAGGAATGCATGTACGTATAGTGGAAAATACCCACTTCAGATGACATTCTCACAATTCCGCCCACTAACCTTTTCTATCTGCCACAGTCCCCTTGCCTTCCTTCTCCACCTTCTCCGCCTCCTCCATGCCTTCCTCCCTCCTCTCTCCCTCCCCCCCTCCTCTCTGCCTCCTTCCCTCCTCTCTGCCTCCCTCCCTCCCTCCTCTCTGCCTTCCTCCCTCCTCTCTGCCTCCCTCCCTCCCTCCTCTCTGCCTCCCTCCCTCCCTCCTCTCTGCCTTCCTCCCTCCTCTCTCCCTTCCCCCCTCCTCTCTGCCTCCCTCCCTCCCTCCTTTCTGCCTTCCTCCCTCCTCTCCCTCTCTGCCTTCCTCCCTCCTCTCCTCTCTCCCTCCCCCTCCCTCTCTGCCTCCTCCCACCTCCCTCCCTCCCTCTCTGCCCTCCCTCCTCCCTCCTCTCCTGCCTTCCTCCCTCCCTCCTCCCTCCTCTGCCCTCCCTCCTCCCTCCTCTCTGCCTTCCTCCCTCCTCTCTCCTTCCTCCTCTGCCTCCCTCCCTCCTCCTCTCTGCCCTCTGCCTCCTTCCCTCCTCGCTGCCTCCCTCCCTCCCTCCTCTCTGCCTCCCTCCCTCCTCTCCTGCCTCCCTCCTCTCTCCTCTGCCCTCCCTCCCTCCTCCTCTGCCTTCCTCCCTCCTCTCTCCTTCCCCCTCCTCTCTGCCTCCCTCCCTCCCTCCTTTCTGCCTTCCTCCCTCCTCTCTCCCTTCCCCCCTCCTCTCCCCTCCCTCCCCCCTCCTCTCTGCCTCCCTCCCTCCCTCCTCTGCCTTCCTCCCTCCTCTCTCCTTCCCCCTCCCTCTGCCTCCCTCCCTCCCTCCTCTCTCTGCCTTCCTCCCTCCTCTCTCCCTTCCCCCTCCTCTGCCTCCCTCCCTCCTCTCTGCCCTTCCTATTTAGCTCTAATGGCGCTGACAGATACGCGGGGGGGTCACAATTAGTTGACCGCGAATACGCGAAACCGCGATGGGTGAGACCGTGAACGGCGGGGGGTGACTGTATAGTGGAAAATACCCACTTCAGATGACATTCTCACAATTCCGCCCACTAACCTTTTCTATCCGCCACAGTCCCCTTGCCTTCCTTCTCCACCTTCTCCGCCTCCTCCATGAGTGGGGCAAGGACGGCACTGTACATGTCCGGCTGCTCCACCACCACCACCCGTCGCTCAACCCCTCCACTGGCCTGCCCGGAGAAGCTCACACTCTCTCCCATCTTGTTGTAGAGGATGGCCGAGGAGCAGGAAGGTGAAAGAGAAAAAATGCTAAATGATTATATATACACCTGGTATTCGATCTATGTGAGTTCGAAATATGCGAATTCGCTCATATGCGACTAACCTAAATGTGCCAAGTATTCGTTTTAGGCCAGAAAAATTTGGTATTATGCGAGTATCGGCGCTGGTGTGACTGGTTGGTGAGGTATGGTGACACACTAGAGGGCGTCGGGTGCAAATGTTTTCCCGCACTTTCCTCGCCTATAATGAACCTTTTCCTCCCTCTGATCCTAAAGTTTTTGTTTGTTTACAATGTATTTTCATATTATGTTTTACAGTTTATCTGTACTAATGGGCTTTATCGTTGCTTGAGTGCTTTATTATTGTGAAACGGTGCCGGAATAAATAGTTAGAGGGTTCGAAAATGAGGCGTGGAACATAACCCCCTATAGTTAATGGGATGATAGGTTCGATATATGCGAATTCACATTATGCGAGCTTTTTGCAGAACGTATCCCTCGCATATAACGAATACCTGATGTACTTGACCCTTGATTTCCCAGATCTAATATTTCCTGAACAATATGGGGTCCAGCGATTGCCTGACACGTGCCTGGTCAAGTCCAGGAATCAAAATAGGAGTCTGGGGTTCTGCTACGTCCAGTGGTTGCCAGACATGACACTATAAACACTTGCCTGCGCCATGACGGGCTGGGGCCAAACACCATCCAGGCCCCTCAAACAAGCCTACCGGAGCTATAGACATGAAAAAAAAAAAAGTCCAGCCATATGTCAGTTTCAACCCCCAGCAAGTGTCTGTAACATCTGCTAGGTGACCGGGTGCATGTTGAACATATCATTTATTGTTGTCTTGTGCTATTACATGTGCCCATACTGTGACTGTATACAGGTAACTTTCGATTTACGCGAGTTTGGTTTACCTGTTTTTGAAATAATGCGGGGTCCAAAATCAAAATAATTGTTTAATTTACACGTTTTTTTCACTTATACGCGATATTTTATGGAGTGGCCACCAGATGACGCCACAGCCACACAGCTGAGCTCAGTTCTTCCCGCGCGCCACTTGAACAACAATACAGTACCCACGCTGCCACGCTACTCAACAACAACAACAACACCCTCGCTGCTGTGCTACCACGAGGGGAAGGGCAGCCAGAGGAGGAACCACGAGAGGGAGAGGAGTCAGAGTGATACAGTAGGCAATAAAGGTACAAACCTACCTCTTGTTTGATTTACATTGTTTTTGATTTACGCGACCTCTTCAAGGACACAATACTCGCGTAAATCGAGTTACCTGTACATCAATATTTGCTTGTTGGTCTGGTGGGCTGCACCCCTACAATAGCATCTGGCCATCACCATCACTGATTACAGCTGTCAATATCACCTTGATAGCAAGTGGCTTTACACAGGCACTCCAAGGTTCATATAGTGTAGTTATTATACTAAATATGACTTGGGTAGGCGGTGGCTGAGTGGTAGCGTGCTGGGCCCACATTCACAACGTGATGGACGACGCGAGTTTGAATCCCCACGTTACCACCTGGGATTTTTCAGTCACCGCCGAGTGGCTTAAAACTACCCACATGCTGTCCTGAAGACCACCCATCAACCCGGACTCTAGAGGAAACCGTCCAAGTGAATCAAGAAGGAGTTCCGGGGGGCAGAATGAGCCAAGAGAAGATGGCGCCACTATAAACACTTGCCTGTGCCATGACGGGCTGGGGCCGACTACCATCCAGGCCCCTGAAGTAAGCCTACCAGCGCAATAGGCATAGACGTAAAAAAAAAAATAATAATAAATTAAAAAAAAAAAAGGTCACCTAAGTGTCTGAGCCGTAGCAGTCAAGAGAACATAATAAATTTCCCAATAAAAGCATAAAGATCTTCCACATAACAGTCAAACCTCACCATTTGCGCACATCTGGGCGGTCTGAAGGTACGCAAATGGCGAATGTGTAAATGGTGAGGTTTTACTGCAATCAGAGAAACCTAACAACCTTATTTTCCCACAACCAAGCACAGTCTTGTACCACTTCCGGATCTACGTGCAAGAAATCAGCCTTCAAACTGCACATTCCTCAAGGCCCTCCACCACAAAGGCAGGAATCGGGGGAGTCCAGCCACAACATTATCTCTTGAGGAAACACAGAGAGATTGAAAAGGAAGGAGAGGATGCTAACCCACGTCATAAAGAAAAGAGTTAAAATAAGGAATATCTAAACCCTCCAAGTAACGGTAACAACCAGTACTCTTTAGTCCATCTCGATTTACGTGAGTATTGTGTCCTTGAAGAGGTCGCGTAAATCAAAAACAATGTAAATCAAACAAGAGGTAGGTTTCTATCGAAAAATAAATATTCACTTCATTTAGTGGAGAGAGAGAGAGAGAGAGAGAGAGAGAGAGAGAGAATATCCATATCACCGAGATATCCACTCAGGCACTCAGTCTCAGCCTCACTCGTGTGAGGAAGAAATGAGGGACACCATGAGCGACTGGCTAGTATTAGTACCGGTACCGAGCAGTCTGGTACCAGTACCGTACTGTATAGCTGGTACCGTTAGTACTGGTACCTGCGCACCCCTATTGTTGAGTAGTGTATAAGTGAAAAAAACGTGTAAATAAAAAAAAAATTTGGATTTTGGACCCCGCGTTATTTAAAAACGCGTAAACCAAACTCACGTAAATCGAGAGTTACCTGTATAGCTGACACTGGGATGAGTGACTTTTACATGAGAGAGAGAGAGAGAGAGAGAGAGAGAGAGAGAGAGAGAGAGAGAGAGAGAGAGAGAGAGAGAGAGAGAGAGAGAGAGAGAGAGAGAGAGAGAGAGAGAGAGAGAGAGAGAGAGAGAGAGAGAGAAATTACAGTCCACAAGAAAAATTCGAGGTCTGAGCCCAGAGAGAGAGAGAGAGAGAAATTGCAGTCCACAAGAAAAATTCGAGGTCTGAGCCCAGAGAGAGAGAGAGAGAGAAATTGCAGTCCACAAGAAAAATTCGAGGTCTGAGCCCAGAGAGAGAGAGAGAGAGAAATTGCAGTCCACAAGAAAAATTTGAGGTCCGAGCCCAGCAACTACAGGCCCATTTCCTTGTTTTCTGTGGTGGGCAGGGTGCTGGAGCATGTGGTGGCTGGAGTCATCGGTCAGCACCTGAGTGAAAGCCATCTCCTCTCAGACAGACAGTTTGGTTTCAGGCCTGGCGTGGACCTCCTCCTCCTCTCCTCCACGGACTGGCAAGATTTTTTTTTATTTATTTATTTATTTATTTAATTTTTTTTTTACGTCTATGCTTATAGTGCCGGTAGGCTTGCTTGAGGGGCCTGGATGGTATTCGGCCCCAGTCCGTCATAGTGCAGGCAAGTGTTTATAGTGGTGCCATCTTCTCTTGGCTCATGCTGCCCCCCAGAACTCCTTGATTCACTTGAACGGTTTCCTCAAGAGTCCGGGTTGATGGGTGGTCTTCAGGACAGCATGTGGGTAGTTTTAAGCCACTCGGCGGTGACTGAAAAATCGCAGGTGGTGGCGTGGGGATTCGAACTCGCGTCATCCATCACGTGGTGAATGTGGGCCCAGCACGCTACCACTCAGCCACCGCCTACCCTATATGCACTGGATGAAGGCCTGGACACACTCGTGGTAGCCCTGGATATTGCTGGAGCTTTTGACAGGGTTTGGCACACGGGACTCATTGAAAAGCTTCGTGGCAAGAGTGTCCAGGGTGCCCTCCTGATGCTGCTCAAGGATTACCTCCAGGGGAGGACCCTTCAGGTGGTGACCAATGGGCAGTCATCAAGGCCTTCACCAGTGCAAGCCTTGGTTCCACAGGGTTCCATGCTCGGCCCAATCCTGTGGAACATATACATCAACGACCTCCTCCGGCAGCTATCGGCAGTGTCAGCCTACGCCGATGACTGCACACTCTCCCGCTCCTACTGCCGCCACGACATCCAGCGCGCCGTCGGAGAGATCAACAGGCAGCTCAGCCTGGTGGAGCAGTGGGGAGAGGAGTGGCAGGTCACCCTCGCTCCGGAGAAGACACAGGCCATGATCATCTCACGGTCCCCAGACGCTGCTCGAGCAGTCTCCGGCCAGCTGCATCTTGGAGGCAAGAGTCTGTCCATCAGGACCACATTAAGGTCTTGGGAGTGTCTGTGGACCAAAGCCTGCGCTTCGATGCAGTGCAGTGATGAGCACTGCGTCTGGTGGAGGCCAGCAAGCACCTGGAGGAGTCGTCTGCCACCATGACGTCACTGGAACACCGCCGGGACATCTCAGCACTGGTGGTGTGCCACAAGGTCCAGGTGCAGGGGGTTCCCCACCTCAGCACCTTGAGGCTTCCTCCACGCGCTGCCCAGAGGTTCACCCGGACTGCACTCTCCAGTGACCAGCTTGTGGAGGTGCCTTGACCCCACTCGAGGCAGCACCAGTGCACCTATACAGCCAGGACCACACGCCTGTGGAACATGTTCACGGCAGCCACTCCTCAAGTGGAGAGCATGAACACGCAGCAGGTGAAGCTGGCCGCTCACAGGTGGCGTGAGGGACACCCAAGTGCGCTAGTGTTACAAATCTAAAGTGACAAACTGACACTAATACAAATTGTTTTACATGTTTTCCATTTTTGTATTTTGTATTTTGTATTTGTATGTTTGTTTGTGTGTGCAACAGTCAACAATTAATTCTGTCCCATACTCAGGCTCTTCAAATAGTTACTATATCTAAAAAGTGTAAATTTGAGCCTCTTTTTGTACAGTAATATTAATGTTTAAATAAGAGAGAGAGAGAGAGAGAGAGAGAGAGAGAGAGAGAGAGAGAGAGAGAGAGAGAGAGAGAGAGAGAGAGAGAGAGAGAGAGAGAGAGAGAGAGAGAGAGAGAGAGAGAGAGAGAGAGAGAGAGAGAGAGAGAGAGAGAGAGAGAGAGAATAATAAGCTAGTTACCATGCTACTAAGCCTCAAACAGAAGCAACCACTAACACCAAGCTTTTAAAAAATTATATAAAACACTCACCAGTGACAAACCCGACTTCTGAGGCGGATAGGTGTGTGAAAAGAGGAGGAGGAGGAGGAGGAGGAGAGGGAGAAAGAAGGAGAAGGAGGAGGAGGAGGAGGAGAAGGAGGAGGAGAAGGAGGAAGAGGAGGATGAGGAGAAGGAGGATGAGGAGGAGAAGGAGGAGGAGGAGAAGAAGGAGAAGGAGGAGGAGGAGGAGGAGAAGCAGGAAGAGGAGAAGGAGAAGGAGGAGGAGGAGAAGCAGGAAGAGGAGAAGGAGAAGGAGAAGAAGGAAGAGGAGGAGGAGAAGGAGGAGGAGAAGGAGAAGGAGGAGGAAAAAGGAGGAGGAAAAAGGAAAAAAGCAATTATTCACACAAAAAAACAAGCAAAACAAAGGTGCATCATTTTAGAGATATATCTTCAGGCACAGAAACATTATATACAAAAAGTTTCTTAATCTATGTAAAAAATATTCGCCTGACGTAAAAAATTGCTTCTAGGTTTGTGCTCTGGTTATTTGCGCTACGAACACATCCTGAGACAAGCATCGAACTTTGAGGTAGAGGGCAGAAGAGCACCAGGAAGGCCAAGGAAGACGTGGAGGAAGGTGGTGGAGGAAGATATGAGGAGGCAGAACATCACAGAACAGCAACAGTGGAGGAGGCTCATGTCTCGTCCAAAGCCACCATAGGGAATACATGGACGTTAAATGATGATGATGATGATGCTATAAGTTAAAAATATCGGAGAAGTACAGAAGGGGCAGCGGACTTTGAAGGAAGGGAGGTAGCAAACTCCTATGGGGAACTTGAATACTTTAACCTGGTAGCTGCGGGGATCTTGTTTTAATCGGTTAGACGGTCAGTTGTAAGTAGCGACGGGTTATTTCTGGAGTTTTTCAGTAGACGGTTACTTGTATGCTTCAGTAAGGTTTTCAGTTTAGGTAGCGACGGGTTGCTAGTTGGCATAGCGACGGGTTAAATTTGTGGTTACGGGTAGCGACGGGTTACCAGGTTTTACCGGCAGACGTTAAATTGTGGTTTTATCAGTAGCGACGATCAAATTTTGGCTTGTTGGCAGCGACGGGTTAAATTTCAGGCTTTGTGGTTTTTGTCAGCGACGGGTTCACTAGGTTTTACCAGTAGTGATGGGCCAATTTGTGGCTTTACTGCAGTAGACGGCCAATTTGTGGTAGTCAGATGTAAATTTGTCAAATAGCGAAGCTTCAGTTGATGGGAATGTTTTTTGTATTTTTTCATTTTTCTTGCTTGGAGGGACCATTAAGAAACATGATCCCCGCTGCTACCGGGTTAAAGGTCCTTCCAAGCGAGAAAAATGAGAAAAAATCACCCCTCACACAAACCATTTCATAATATATATCAAAGCATTTGTGATCAGATTATGTATCATCTATTTTGGGGGGTTTATATCATGGCACAAATTTGGCCCATCGCTGCTACATGGTAAAGTCACAAATTTGGCCCGTCGCTGCTACACGGTAAAGTCACAAATTTGGCCCGTCGCTGATACACGGTAAAGCCACAAATCTGACCCGTCGCTGATACACGGTAAAGCCACAAATTTGGCCTGTCGCTGATACACGGTAAAGCCACAAATTTGGCCCGTCGCTGCTACATGGTAAAGCCACAAATCTGACCCGTCGCTGATACACGGTAAAGCCACAAATTTGGCCCGTCGCTGATACACGGTAAAGCCACAAATCTGACCCGTCGCTGATACACGGTAAAGCCACAAATTTGGCCCGTCGCTGATACACGGTAAAGCCACAAATTTGGCCCGTCGCTGCTACATGGTAGAGCCACAAATTTGGCCTGTCGCTGATACACGGTAAAGCCACAAATCTGACCCGTCGCTGATACACGGTAAAGCCACAAATTTGGCCCGTCGCTGCTACACGGTAAAGCCACAAATTTGACCTGTCGCTGCTACACGGTAAAGCCACAAATTTGACCTCCGCTGATACACGGTAAAGCCACAAATTTGGCCGTCTGCTACACGGTAAAGCCACAAATTTGACCTGTCGCTACACGGTAAAGCCACAAATTTACCCGTCGTCTGTTACACGGTAAAACCACAAATTTGGCCCGTCACTGCTACACGGTAAAGCCACAAATTTGGCCCGTCGCTGCTACACGGTAAAGCCACAAATTTGGCCTGTCACTGCAACACAGTAAAGCCACAAATTTGACCCGTCGCTGCTACACGGTAAAGCCACAAATTTGGCCTGTCGCTGCAACACGGTAAAGCCACAAATTTGACCCGTCGCTGATACATGGTAAAGTCACAAATTTGGCCCGTCGCTGCTACACGGTAAAGCCACAAATTTGACCCATTGCTGTTACACGGTTAACAGGACACACCCTACCAACACCCCTAATACACCCTGGAGCCTAGAGAAAGTTAGAGGAACCATTTCTGCTGATCTTTAGCATCAATCAATCAATCGATGGGAGCATTATCTAGCGCATTGCCTTGCCCACCCTATGACACAAAACCCGGGAAAAGTTGGAAAGTTTCGTTTAGTCGGCGCAACATCTGTGGTCATAAGCCGGAGAGAGACAGAAGGGGAAGGAAGTATAAGAGAAGGGAACAGACCCCAGGAGACGGGACACAACCCCCGATTAATACCTGGTACCCATTCACTGCTGGGTGGACAGGGGTGTAGGGTATCGGAAAAGCCGTCCAAATTTTTTCACTCCGCCCGGGAATCGAACCCAGACTCTCTCGGTTGTGAGCTGAGTGTGCTAACCACTGCACCACAAAGCCCCCGAGTTCCTCTGGGTAAGTCTCCATTACCTACAAGTCCTCAGTACCACCTGGCAGGATCAAATGACTCGCTCAAGCCAAAAATTTTGTGAGCATCACTTTGAGTTCCCCCTGTCAGGGTTGCCTCTAACAGAAAAAAAAGTGTGCAAGTGGGTAGGCGGTGGCTGAGTGGTAGCGTGCTGGGCTCACATTCACCGCGTGATGGACGACGCGAGTTCGAATCCCCACGCTACCACCTGGGATTTTTCAGTCACCGCCGAGTGGCTTAAAACTACCCACATGCTGTCCTGAAGACCACCCATCAACCCGGACTCTAGAGGAAACCGTCCAAGTGAATCAAGGAGTTCCGGGGGGCAGCATGAGCCAAGAGAAGATGGCGCCACTATAAACACTTGCCTGCGCCATGACGGGCTGGGGACGAACACCATCCAGGCCCCTCAAGCAAGCCTACCAGCGCTATAGGCATAGACGTAAAAAAAATTAAAAAAATAAAAATAATAATAATAAAAAAAAAAAAAAAGGTCAGCTTATGGGCAGCCTGCCACATACCAGATAGCCAAATCAGTCTCGTGTAGTAATCACCAGTTTGACACATCTTTCAAATGCAACAAGCTAAACATTTAAGATCTAACTTATAAAAATATATTACATCATTTCTTAGCCTACAAACATCCCTTCCTTATCCTCAACCCAAATATCATCACCCTGTCACCCCAATACTTACTCTAGCTCAATCTACATTACATACAGGTAACTCTCGATTTACGCAAGCTTGGTTTACTCGTTTTTAAAATAACGCGGGGTCCAAAATCCAAATAAATGTTTAATTTACACGTTTTTTTCACTTATACTCGATATTTTATGGAGTGGCCACCAGATGTCTCACGCACCTAGACTCTTACGGCGCCGCGGCCACACAGCTGAGCTCAGTTCTTCCCGCGCGCCACTTGAACAACAATACAGTACCCACGCTGCCACGCTACTCAACAACAGCAACACCCTCGCTGCTGTGCTACCACGAGGGGAAGGGCAGCCAGAGGAGGAACCACGAGAGGGAGAGGAGTCAGAGTGATACAGTAGGCAATAAAGGTACAAACCTACCTCTTGTTTGATTTACATTGTTTTTGATTTACGCGACCTCTTCAAGGACACAACACTCGCTTAAATCAAGAGTTACCTGTACTTTTCTTTCGACTAAGGAAACAGACCGGGGGCAACATAAACTCCTCCAAGACGAAGGAGACCGATGCAAATTCCAGAGTGAACAATTTGGGTCAGAGAGGAGACCTATAGCGTATCATTAACACTATGAATTATTTTACAAAGGATACTGAATTGAATGTGCATAGTAAATAGTTCAACACTGACTAAAGTTTTACAAAGGATACTGAATTGAATGTGCATAGTAAATAGTTCAACGCTTACTCTAAAGACTAAATGAAATTACCTCTACCCCTCTCTACAGTGATCCCTGAATAAAACTTACCCACGGAACAGAAAATCATCCATAAAAGCCGTGACTCGCTGTGACTTGCCTGGCTTTTTTTTATTTTATGTCTGAACCTATAGTGCTGGTAGGCTTGCTTGAGGGGCCTGGGTGGTGTTTGGCCCCAGCCCGTCATGGCGCAGACAAGTGTTTACAGTGGCGCCATCTTCTCTTTACAAACAAGGTCCCTTAACCAGCACAACCCCTTGCACTATGACTCAACAGGCAATTGGTTAGTGTTGCAATATTGGCAAAACTGATAGAAAAGAAGAAAAGGAAGAAGAAAGAAAGGAGAAAGAAAAGTTAGAAGAAAAAGAAGAAAATGAAGACAGAAGAAGAAACAGAAAAGAGAAATGAATGTAAGAAAAGATGAAGAAAAGAAGAAAAACAGATTAAGAAAAAAAGAAGACAAAGAAAATCAGAAAACACCAAAAATTAAAGAAAAGAAGAAAATCAGAAAACGTAAGAAAGAAAATCAGAAAGAAATAATAAAGCAAACAAGAAGAAAATGAAGAAAATAAAACAAATGAAAAAAAAAGATTGACGGGAAAACCAAACACCAATCTCACACACACACACATGAATGAAGGTTTAATGCTTTATAAGAGGGGACCACCCTTCAAAATGATAGCATCTCTCCCCTTCCCCTTCCTCACCCCCTTCAACTTATGCCATCAACTCTCCTCCATACAGGGGCTTCGTGGTGCAGTGGTTAGCACACTCAGCTCACAACCGAGAGCCCGGGTTCAATTCCCGGGCAGAGTGGAAAAATTTGGGCGGCTTTTCCGATACCCTACGCCCCTGTCCACCCAGCAGTGAATGGGTACCAGGTATTAATCGGGGGTTGTGTCCCGTCTCCTGGGGTCTGTTCCCTTCTCCTATAATTCTTTCCCCTTCTGTCTCTCTCCAGCATATGATGACCACAGATGTTGCGCCGACTAAACGAAACTTTCCACAACTTTTTCTTATACGTACAAGTGAAGCTAAATTTTCATCTATATTTTATCTTTCTACAGCAAACCCTTGATTTTATGGACCTCAATACAAATAACTCGCGATTTACGTGAGTTTGGTTTACGTGTTTTTGAAATAACGCGGGGTCCAAAATCCAAATAAATGTTTAATTTACACGTTTTTTCACTTACACGCGATATTTTATGGAGTGGCCACCAGATGTCTCACGCAACTGGACTCACACGGCGCCGCGGCCACACAGCTGAGCTCAGTTCTTCCCGCGCGCCACTTGAACAACAATACAGTACCCACGCTGCCACGCTACTCAACAACAACAACACTCTCGCTGCTGTGCTACCACGAGGGGAAGGGCAGCCAGAGGAGGAACCACGAGAGGGAGAGGAGTCAGAGTGATACAGTAGGCAATAAAGGTACAAACCAACCTCTTGTTTGATTTACATTGTTTTTGATTTACGCGACCTCTTCAAGGACACAATACTCGCGTAAATCGAGTTACCTGTACCCTGTGATTTGTTGAAAATGCAACAAGATGGCAAATGACAGCCGGACATGTTTCTAGGTTCACAGAAACACATTAGACAATGATCTGTGAGGCGTGGGGTGCGTGATTGGGTGCGGTGTGGGTCTAGTGAGTTGCCTGCTTAGGATATTGATTGGTATTCTCAAACGCTTCCGCTTCTCACATCAACCATTTCCACAGGTCAGACAGGAGATCAACCGAGTTCTGAGCGTTCTTGTAGGTTCAAGGCACAGAAGAAGGGTCAGACTACCACCAGGCTAAAACAACTACCCCTGGAAATGCCACAAATCTCCTTGGAAAGTCTTGTTAAATATCTGTGCTTCGGCCCCAAAATGTTTAAGAATACGGGCGATTGTTCCCACATACTTTCTACATGAACACTCCAAAAATCAGTGTCCTAGGCCTCTCTATTAGGGTGCCACAACACTTGATAGTAGGTGACACATTACGAGCGTCACTGGTCCAGCGGGTTCAGAACAAATTAAGTTCAAGAACCGAGGTTTCACTGTATACCAGAAGCTCATACATTACTCCATCAACCTATCCACCCACCTGTGACTGCAAGATGGTATTGAGGTGCTGTCTGTAGGCAGCGTTGATCTTGTCGAATATCTGTCCCAGGCACGCCAGCTGGCCAGACTCCACCACCTTCCTCACTACCAGCAACACCAGGGACTTGGCTGCATGAGGGAGTCAGAGAGAACAACATATGAAGGGCTGAGATAGTAGCTAGGGATTTAAAGATATGATGTTAACCCGGTAGCAGCGGGGATCATGTTTCTTAATGGTCCCTCCAAGCGAGAAAAATGAGAAAAAATCACCCCTCACACAAACCATTTCATAATATATATCAAAGCATTTGTGATCAGATTATGTATCATCTATTTTTGGGGGGGGTTATATCATAGCACAAATTTGGCCCGTCGCTGCTACACGGTAAAGCCACAAATTTGGCCCGTCACTGCTACACGGTAAAGCCACAAATTTGGCCTGTCGCTGCTACACGGTAAAGCCACAAATTTGGCCCGTCGCTGCTACACGGTAAAGCCACAAATTTGGCCTGTCACTGCTACACGGTAAAGCCACAAATTTGGCCTGTCGCTGCTACACGGTAAAGCCACAAATTTGGCCCGTCACTGCTACATGGTAAAGCCACAAATTTGGCCCGTCGCTGCTACCGGGTTACTGAGGGAATAGAATGTTTGAGTAAACGTATATGGCAATGAGTTACTTTGTGAAATGTTGAGGGTTTAGGAAAAGGGAAAAGGGAGAGAGGGCTTGGCTGTGGCTATGGAACAAAAGGAAAGGTTTAAATGACAAGCAAAGAGAGAGAAAAAAATATAGATGTTCAGATCACACAGACATTATTATCCAGGCTAGATGATCTGTTCTTAAACTTAAACAAGGCAATATCAACCATCCACCAAGACACTTAGCTCGGTAATATAAGACATTTTTGCTTCTCACATCAACTATTTCTAAAGGTCAAAGAGGGGGTCAGTCGGGTCCTAATGGGTGTTTCTTGAGGTTCACGGTACAGAGGAAGGGTCACGCTACCACCAGGGTCATAAAACTACTCCTTTAAATACCCACAACTCCTACGAAAGCCTTGTCAAATGTGTGTTCTTTGGCGGCGAAATGTCTTGTAAAATGACCCTGTATCCCTACCTTGGTGAATAATAAAGAGCAGCAGATGAAGGTGAGTTTAATTTTCAAGTAAATAAACTATGTAACACTGAATTACTGAAGCTGGGAACATATTCATATCATACACACATGGTTGGTGAGGAATAGTTTTGTGGAATCTGAATTTGTTTACCAATGTGAGTGATCTCTTCATCAGGTAAAAAGTCCAACATTTCAGCATTTTTCATAGTTGAGTTGGCATATTGGGGAGGCGGTGGCTGAGTGGATAGCGTGACAGCGCCGCGTTCAGGACGACGCGAGTTCAATCCCCGCCCGGTGCCACCAAGCTGGGGTTTTTCAGCCGCCGCCGAGTGGCTTAAAACTACCCACATGCTGTCCAGAAGACCACCTATCAACCCGGACTCTAGATTCTAGGATTAAAGATGAGCTCCGGGAGGGCAGCATGAGCCAATGCAAGATGGCGCCACTATAAACACTCACTACATATATTATGAAATGGTTTGTGTGAGTGATGATTTTTTTCTCATTTTTCTCGCTTAGAGGGACCATTAAGAAACATGATCCCTGCTGCTACCGGGTTAATAAAATTCTCCACTCTGCTCAGGAAACAAACACAAGACCACTAAGTTGCGAGGCCAGTGCGCGTGTGTGTGTGTGTGTGTGTGTGTGTGTGTGTGTGTGTGTGTGTGCGTATACCTGTGTATCCATTCCTTCTCACCTTGTTTGCGGCGTAGGAGACAATCAATGAGTTGTGTCTTGTCCTGCACAGCCTCAGCTAGGCAATCCAGACGCAGCTGTAGGTGCCACATGCAACCCAACCGAGCATCAATCACTATGTCCGGCTGGAAAATGTGTAAATGTCAATGATTCAAAAGTACTACACAGAGAGTAACACGTATCATATTAGGTGGAAAGTTGGAAAGTTTCGTTTAGTCGGCGCAACATCCGTGGTCATATGCCAGAGAGAGACAGAAGGGGAAGGAGTTATAGGAGAAGGGAACAGACCCCAGGAGACGGGACACAACCCCCGATTAATACCTGGTACCCATTCACTGCTGGGTGGACAGGGGCGTAGGGTATCGGAAAAGCCGCCCAAATTTTTCACTCCACCCGGAAATCGAACCCGGGCTCTCTTGGTTGTGAGCCGAGTGTGCTAACCACTGATATTAGGTGGAAGCACACATACAAAGAGAGGTATATATATACTAATTTTTTTATCTAATCAGAACACAGAAACAGATGAGATGAGCTGGGTAAAGAATACAGTGAAGGCAGTCTTAGGGTAGGCGGTGGCTGAATGAATAGCGTGACGGTGCCGTGTTCAGGAGGACGCGAGTTCAATCCCCGCCCAGTGCCACCAAGCTGGGATTTCTCAGCCACCGCCGAGAGGCTTAAAACTACCCACATGCTGTCCAGAAGACCACCTATCAACCCGGACTCTAGATTCTAGGATTAAAGATAAGCTCCGAGAGGGCAGCATAAGCCAATGCAAGATGGCACCACTATAAACACTTGCCTGCGCCAGAACGGGCTGGGCCGATCATCAGGCCCCACTGGGAAGAAGCCTACCGGCGCAATAGGCCACGACGTAAAAAAAAAAAAATAAATAAATAAAAAGAGGAAAACAAAACCCACTCACCTGAAACACCACCCAGGTCGGGGCATACAGTTCACAGGGCAGCGGCTGGGGCTGGGTGGCAGGACAAGGGAGTGCCCCAGCTTCTACCAGGGCAAAGGGCTGTACAGGGCGGGGAGGAGGAAGGGGGAAGACCCATGTCACCCCCCCACCACCCTCACCCCCTCCCACCAGCACATCAAACAGCAGGGAGGTCTGGAGGAAGGAACATAGGAACATAAGAACATAAGAACGTAGGAGTCTGCAAGAGGCCGGTAGGCCTGTACGAGGCAGCTCCTTTGACCCTAAGCTCCCGTGTATCTAACCCCACCTAATATCGCTGTCCATTAATTTATCTAATCTATTTTTGAATGTGATAATTGTATTGGCACTCACCACATGACTGCTAAGCCTATTCCACTCATCCACCACTCTGTTAGTAAACCAATTTTTGCCTATGTCCCTGTTGAATCTGAATTTATCCAGTTTAAACCCATTACTTCATGTCCTACCCGGTTCTCTTACCAACAAAACCTTATGAATCTCTGCCCTTCCCTTCCCTTCCCACCACTCTGTTAGTAAACCAATTTTTGCCTATGTCCCTGCTGAATCTGAAGTTATCCAGTTTAAACCCGTTACTTCGTGTCCTACCCGGTTCTCTTACCAACAAAACCTTATGAATGTCTCCCTTGTTAAAGCCCTTCATCCATTTATAAACCTCGATCATGTCTCCACGCACCCTTCGCCTTTCTAGAGCATGCAAGTTTAACTGTTTGAGTCTTTCCTCGTATGGCAAGTTTCTCAACCCCTGAATCATCTTAGTCATCCTCCTCTGCACCGATTCTAACATTTTGAGGGGAACTAATAGAGTGATGAAGGTAATACAAGTGTAGACAGGATTACAGCACTTATTTTCATGTAGTTAGTGGAGATATTAACCTGGTAACAGTGATGGGCCAAATTTGTGGCTTTACCGTGTAGCAGCGACGGGCCAAATTTGTGCCATGACATAAACCCCCCAAAATAGATGATACATAATCTGATCACAAATGCGTTGATATATATTATGAAATGGTTTGTGTGAGGGGTGATTTTTTTCTCATTTTTCTCGCTTAGAGGGACCATTAAGAAACATGATCCCCGCTGCTACCAGGTTAAACTTTCTTATAAGCGGCCTCGTTGTGAAACTTGTATCAATCTTATTTGAATGGTAATAATTCTTTCCTTTCATTCCTTTGGGGGGGAGCTTCTTCTTCTCCTCCTCCTCCTCCTCCTCCACCTCCACCCACCTTTGAGGCCTGATGATGCACAACGATGAGGCTGTCGATGATGTTAACGGCAAAACGTCCAGTTAACTCCAGTCGGCATGTGTAAGTCTTCTTGAACTGGTTGTCCCTGGGGGCGGAGAGCATGGGTGAGGGGAGGCCGAGGTATGAGGTTGTAAGTGAAGGGCAAGGCATAGGACTGAGATTGGGATGGTGATGTGGTAAAATATGAGGGTTCTGGGAATGTGATGGGGGTAAGGCAGTTTCATATGAGGTGAGAGATAATGAAAATGTTGGAAAGTTTCGTTTAGTCGGCGCAACATCTGTGGTCATATGCCGGAGAGAGACAGAAAAAGTTGGAAAGTTTCGTTTAGTCGGCGCAACATCTGTGGTCATATGCCGGAGAGAGACAGAAAAGTTGGAAAGTTTGGTTTAGTCGGCGCAACATCTGTGGTCATATGCCGGAGAGAGACAGAAAAGTTTGAAAGTTTGGTTTAGTGGGCGCAACATCTGTGGTCATATGCTGGAGAGAGACAGAAAAGTTGGAAAGTTTGGTTTAGTCGGCGCAACATCTGTGGTCACATGCCGGAGAGACAGAAAAAGTTGGAAAGTTTTGTTCAGTCGGCGCAACATCTGTGGTCATATGCCGGAGAGAGACAGAAGAAGTTGGAAAGTTTCGTTTAGTCGGCGCAACATCTGTGGTCATATGCCGGAGAGAGACAGAAAAAGTTGGAAAGTTTTGTTTAGTCGGCGCAACATCTGTGGTCATATGCCGGAGAGAGACAGAAAAAGTTGGAAAGTTTTGTTTAGTCGGCGCAACATCTGTGGTCATATGCCGGAGAGACAGAAAAAGTTGGAAAGTTTTGTTCAGTCGGCGCAACATCTGTGGTCATATGCCGGAGAGAGAGACAGAAGGGGAAGGAATTATAGGAGAAGGGAACAGACCCCAGGAGACGGGACACAACCCCTGACTAATACCTGATACCCATTCACTACTGGGTGGACAGGGGCGTAGGGTATCGGAAAAGCAGCCCAAATTTTTCCACTCCGCCCGGGAATCGAACCCGGGCTCTCTCGGTTGTGAGCTGAGTGTGCTAACCACTGCACCACGAAGCCCCCTGAGAGATAATGAGGGTAGTGACTGGGTGATATAGTGAGCAAGAGTTCATTGGGTTGATGAGTGAAATAATAATAAAAAGGATGAGGACAAATATAAACATCAGAATAGCAAGTTCCCATACCGCAGGGGACAACATCAGAGGTAAAGATAGATTTTTTTTTTTTTTTACGTCTATGCCTATAGCGCTGGTAGGCTTGCTTGAGGGGCCTGGATGGTATTTGGCCCCAGCCCGTCATGGCGCAGGCAAGTGTTTATAGTGGCGCCATCTTCTCTTGGCTCATGCTGCTCCCCGGAACTCCTTCTTGATTCACTTGGACGGTTTCCTCTAGAGTCCGGGTTGATGGGTGGTCTTCAGGACAGCATGTGGGTAGTTTTAAGCCACTCGGCGGTGACTGAAAAATCCCAGGTGGTAGCGTGGGGATTCAAACTCGCATCGTCCATCATGCGGTGAATGTGGGCCCAGCACGCTACCACTCAGCCACCGCCTACCCATAATAACATAGATAATAACAATACAGTCGTCCCTCAAATAGTACAGTTTCCAATCGTTCAGTTTCGGTTTTATGTGGATTTTCTAAGATTTTTTTAGGATTTTTAAATTTCCCACTGAGCAGGAAATTTAATAATCCCTAAAAGATCTATGACAATCTGTATAAAACCAAAACCGAACTATTGGAAACCGTACTATTTGAGGAACTGTAGCTTGTTACATATCTAAAGTCTGAGCATAGAGATGTACAATGTGAAAAAAAATCTGAGATGTAGCCGTACCTGTTCTGTGTGTAGACATCAAGGGCGGCAGTAACTGAGGGTGAGGCGGGATGTCGCAGCACACACACCGAGGGCTGGCCGTACACCCACCCCACGCACACGTCACGCTCCCCTAGGGTGACCCCAGGTGCACTGGGACCCCCAGGACCACTCACCTCCACTGGGGGAAAGAAAGAACTAATTACAGGTTTGTACACTCATGAATCCTTTGTTGTTTTATCTCAGAAGAGAATTGGAGCATTAATAAGGAAAAGTTTCGTTTAGTCAGCGCAACATCTGTGGTCATATGCCGGAGAGAGACAGGAGAGGAAGGAATTATAGGAGAAGGGAACAGACCCCAGGAGACGGGACACAACCCACGATTAATACCTGGTACCCATTCACTGCTGGGTGGACAGGGGCATAGGGTATCGGAAAAGCCACCCAAATTTTTCCACTTTGCCCGGGAATCGAACCCGGGCTCTCTCGGTTGTGAGCTGAGTGTGCTAACCACTGCACCACGAAGCCCCCACATTAATAAGGAATTGCAGTACATCACCTGCCTGCTCCCTCGATGGCACAATGTCCACACAAGTAAACATTATCACAGTCATTGTTGCCATTGCCATCCTAACACACAGGAATTCAGGTGAGTAGAGGAAGAAGCCACAAACTTAATGGGTATTTTGAGAAATTCTTTGATAGCCTAAATTATCAAGTGGTAAGGTTTGTTTCATTCAATGCTTATATATGAATCTGCATCACTGGGCATCTCAGAGAGGGAGTCATGCTGCCCGAGGCCGAGAGGACTGTAGATCACTTACAAGAATCTCTTCACTGGCAAGACCTTGAAAGAGCCAGACATGCAACACCCAAGTCCAAAAAAAGAAAAGAAGAAGATGAAGAATACCAGCCTGGAGAATATTCAATGAGAAAGGCACCTCACATACAGTGAATAATAACACTGAAAAAGGGGACCAGATGCCTTATCAATATCTCCAGTCAATCAGCAAGGTTTGCACAATCATGTGAAATTTCATCTCAATCGGACAATTATGAAGGGCATGACAGGGTAAATGCAAAAAAAAAGTTGGTTTTTACACTTCAAAAAAATCATCTGACTGACAATTGTTAGGTATCAATAAAAGACAAAATGTAGATATATAATCGAAGTTTCATTGGTAATTTTTCAAAGTGATTGACTTAAAAATAAAGCCTGTGAAACAAATTGAAAAACATTAACACCAACAAACAACATAATAAAATTTCAAGGCTATTGGACCTACCAAAAGAGCTGTAGGGGGGGGGGTAGTCGCCCCCCTTAAAACAGTTACAATCAAAGATAGAAATATCAGCCACTAGAATGAGACCCATCATGACACACACACACACACACACACACACACACACACACAAGAGAAAGGGGAGACCTAATACAAATCTATAAATTATTGAGGAAAATGGATGAAGTAGACAACGAGGAGTTACTACTTAAAGAAGAAATTACCACCAGGAACACAAGAGGACACAGTAAAAAATTGAGGAAGGGAAGATGCTTGAGAGACAAAGAAATATAGCTTCCCGCAAAGAAATAAAGAGGTTTGGAACAGACTAAGTGAGGATGTCGAAAGAAATAAAGAGGTTTGGAACAGACTAAGTGAGGATGTAGCATCGGCGAGGAGTGTGCAAAGCTTCAAGGAAAAGTTGGATAAATGTAGATACGGAGACGGGACCACACGAGCATAAAACCCAGGCCCGGTAAAACTACAACTAGGTAAATACACACACACACACTCACACACACCTTCAAACTTAGCCATCTTGGTGGACTGGCCTGGCTTGAAGGAGAAGGGCTGTAGGGTGGTGGAGGAGGGCGAGGAACCACAACACAGCAGCAGCAGGGAACATTCAGGGCTCCACACAAACCACGTACATGGAATGCTGTAGCTACGCAGATGACGCACAGCCAGGCGCTCCCGGGTCACCTTCGAAGAGAGAAATTTTCATAGCAAAGAGACAGATCAGGAGCAGAACCAACATGAAAAACTGCCTCCAGCACACTACTCTCAAAAATGAAAGCAGAAAAAGATGCCCAACAGATTAACCCCTTCACTGTGGATTTCCAACAAGAAGACCTCATGAAGCAACAGAAATGGAACAAAAAGTGGCTGCTACAATTCAATGAAGAAAAGTGTAGTCCTGTACCTAGGGAGGGGATATCCAGCACACCAATACCACATGGGAAACACTGCACTATCCACCACAGAGGCAGAGAAAGTCCTGGGTGTATATGTTACCGTCTACCAGTGAAGGGATATCCAGCACACCAATACCACATGGGAAACACTCCACTATCCACCACAGAGGCAGAGAAAGACCTGGGAGTGTATGTTACCAGGCTACCAGTGAAGGGATATCCAGCACACCAATACCACATGGGAAACACTCCACTATCCACCACAGAGGCAGAGAAAGACCTGGGCGTATAAGTTACCATCTACCAGTGAAGGGATATCCAGCACACCAATACCACATGGGAAACACTCCACTATCCACCACAGAGGCAGAGAAAGACCTGGGACTGTATGTTACCGTCTACCAGTGAAGGGATATCCAGCACACCAATACCACATGGGAAACACTCCACTATCCACCACAGAGGCAGAGAAAGTCCTGGGTGTATAAGTTACCGTATACCAGTGAAGGGATATCCAGCATACCAATACCCCCATATCTGGGAAGACTTTGGACACTCTTGAGGGGACTTCGGACAGTGGCTATATTTCATTGGGTTTACGTATCTGAGCCTGTTCGCACATTCTGGGGGTTACTTCGGACACTGTTAAAACGGGAAAAAAAGTGGCAAATATCTTAGGAAAGAAGTTCCCACATTTCCATTCAGTAGTAGCCGGGAAGTAAAAAATGGTCAATAATTTTGAAAAAAATCTTATTACAAAAAAACTATAAGATGTTGAGCACAGTTTTAGTTTTTTTTGGAAGCTTAAAGATTACATGATCACCACAAGAAGGTTTTATAATGGTAGGGCAACATTCAAGTGTGTTGGGCTCTTTGAAGTGCACACTTTTACATCTCATTTATCAGATTTTATCATGACCATCAGGCCCCACCGGGAAGATGCCTACCGGCGTAATAGGCAACAACGTAAAAAAAAAATAATAAATAAATAAATAAATAAATGATGCCTTTCACTAGAAATTTATTCTTGTAGATGTTGTTTTGTAGCCAAGTACTTCTACTTCATATTTTCATGACATGTAGAATATTCAGCATCACTGGACTGACACCACCACCGCCGTTACGGACCCAAAAGTTAACTTGAGTTCATCTCTGGACGGGCTCCATTGATGACGCCACTGACGGTCGACGGATCCATGAAAACGGAATAATGGGAACCCTGCCTTAGTCACCCCACAATATGTAGTTATATTTAAGTGTCCGAAGTCACCCCATTTTGAGACATTTTTTCGACATGCCTCCATTCAAGTGACATTTACAGGTGTGTAGGATATGTTAAGCACCCCTGAATCATTCTAACTGTTCTAGTTAAGCATGTTTCTGATTGTTTTCTCTAGTTTAGATGTTGTGTGTAATACAGACTGTTCCTGCCAGAAGAAGTTTTCCAAGGGGGATAAATTTTACGAAATTTCAAAAACACATATTGTGCTTGTTTTCAAAACAGAAACGTGTCTCAAGAATACAACATTCTTATTCGAAAACTATGAGGCAAAAGACAAATTCTGACACTAATATCATCTAGCTTGTTGCAACCGGCTACGAGTTATCAACTTGTCAACTTTTTATCCACTTTTTGTCCGAAATCACCCCGGGTCCGAGGTCACCCCGGCTTACAGTACTTCAGTTATTCTTATGCTATTTTTTCATCCCTTCTTTGTCTCATAGTTAATTTCTCATATTTGTTCTTGTGTTAACTGAATTTTGCTAGGCATTTAAAAAAAGAACCCTATGAACTATCTAAATTACAGTAAGAGCTAGCTAGCATCTAACAAATAATAGATGCAAAAAACTCATTAGATGCAAATACATTAGGGAAATATTATATTAGTAAGTTGGATAAATACAGTTATGGACGCAAGACATTGTGATTCAAATACTTTAAACTACAGGTAACTCTCGATTTACGCGAGTTTGGTTTACGCGTTTTTTAAAAAACGCGGGGTCCAAAATCAAAATAAATGTTTAATTTACACGTTTTTTTCCCTTATACGCGATATTTTATGGAGTGGCCACCAGATGTCTCACGCAACTGGACTCACACGGCGCCGCGGCCACACAGCTGAGCTCAGTTTTTCCCTCGCGCCACTTGAACAACAATACAGTACCCACACTGCCACGCTACTCAACAACAACAACACCCTCACTGCTGTGCTACCACGAGGGGAAGGGCAGCCAGAGGAGGAACCACGAGAGGGAGAGGAGTCAGAGTGATACAGTAGGCAATAAAGGTACAAACCTACCTCTTGTTTGATTTACATTGTTTTTGATTTACGCGACCTCTTCAAGGACACAATACTCGCGTAAATCGAGAGTTACCTGTACCTGGGGAACCGTGGGGAAGCTAAAGTGTGGCAATCCCAGGTTTCACATTGGCCCATGTCCCAAGGTAATTGGTTCTTACCTAACACAGGCTCAAAGGGCTAACTGTTTGGAGATGAGTACAGTAGCCATACGCTGCCATAGCATATGCACCCACCTTTAGGTAAATAAACACACATACAGCAGTGGTCTGGTCTCCTCACAAAAAGAAGAACATAAGAAAGCTGGAAATAGTGCAGAGAGTGGCAACTAAGATGGTACCGGAACTTAGGGATAGGGAGAGACTCAATAGCATGGGGCTCACAACCCTGGAGAGAAGGAGAGAGAGAGGAGACCTGATAGCAGTGTACAGGGTGGCGAGCGGGGTGGAGAATCTGGACAGAGAGGACCTGTGTGTGTGGAACGAGAGAGAAACGAGAGGACATGGAAAGAAGTTGAGGGCGACCACGTGTAGGCGAGATGTGAAAAAGTTTAGCTTCCCAAACAGAAGCATTGAGCTGTGGAATGGACTGGAGGAGGAGGTGGTCTGTGCAAGAAACATTCATGATTTTAAGGACAAGTTGGATAAGAGAGGAAATGGAGACGGGACAGCGCGAGTGTAGCTCTTTTCCCGTATGTCACAATTAGGTATATATACAACTAGGTAAATACACACCTGGTAATATTCCACACCATGGTCAGTAATAAGTGCCAGGTCATCGCTGTTGGTCCAAATGAAGCCCAGCAGTGTGGCAGACTTGGCACGGCACTCCTGGGTCAGGCCAACACCCACCTCGCCGCTGCTGTAGCTCAGGAGTTCCTACAAACATGAATGAATGATTTATTCTAAGTACCAAATACCTTTAACCCAGTAGAAGCAACGGGCCAAATTTGTAGCTTTACCGTGTAGCACCGACGGGCCAAATTTGTGCCATGATATAAACCCCCAAAAAAAGATGATACATAATCTGATCACAAATGCTTTGGTATGTATTATGAAATGGTTTGTGTGAGGTGTCATTTTTTTCTCATTTTTCTCGCTTAGAGGGACCATTAAGAAACATGATCCCTGCCTCAATATCCTCTTTTCAATCAATTCCCTTTATGCTACATTATTTTAGTGTGATTTCTTTTTACTATTCTACCTCATACATTTTTAATTTTATTTACAGAACTTCAAAATCCAGTCACACCTTGGTTTACAAGTTTGATTCCTTCCGTAACTTTGCTCACACACCAAAACACTCGTAAACCAAAATGAATTTCCCCGTTGAAATTAATGTGAATACCATTAACCTGGTAGCTGCGGGGATCATGTTTCTTAATGGTCCCTCCAAGCGGGAAAAATGAGAAAAAAAAATCACCCCTCACACAAACCATTTCATAATATATATTAAAGCATTTGTGATCAGATTATGTATCATCTATTTTGGGGGGTTTATATCATGGCACAAATTTGGCCCGTCGCTGCTACATGGTAAAGCCACAGATTTGGCCCGTCGCTGCTACACGGTAAAGCCACAAATTTGGCCCGTCACTGCTACACGGTAAAGCCACAGATTTGGCCCGTTGCTGCTACACGGTAAAGCCACAAATTTGGCCCGTCGCTGCTACCGGGTTAAATTTTTTCTTCACACACACTTTCATATATTCAAAAACACACTAGCAGGCACTCAGCAAAAAAGAAACAGCATCACAGCACTCACCACAGCATTCTTGGAGCGCTGCACGGCTAAGACAGTGTGGTCTGGTGAGAACTTGAGGGAGGAGATAGGTCCTTTATCCTCCATCCTGAAAGTGTGGTCCCGGCCCTGCCCCCGCACCACCACACCCAGCGTGCCCCCACCTCGCACACTGAGGACCTGGGAAACATTCTCACTTAGCCGCAGTGTGTGTGTGTGTGTGTGTGTGTGTGTGTATTACCCTAAGTAGTACCAGAAGTTCTGAATGGCTGCCTTAAAAACTGTTACTAATTTCAGTCTTGCCAATGCTACCTAGCTAATGACACGGAAAACAAGCAACAAGCTGGCCAATAAGGTTCATCTAGTCTATGAATCAGACATATCAGTAAGTGTGAGCCCGCAACTGCAATGAAACTAGCAGCGTACCTTGGTCAAAGATTATACGAATATTAACCCCTACATACTGATACCAATGTATTCTCATATATAATTTCATATGATCTCATTTTTAACTATAGTTCCTAAACACTCTTGTCACAGAACATATCAACTCTAAATTACTTTACTTTACTCACAAAAATATAATTATAAATATTTATTTCACTTATATACATGTCATTATATTTTACAACTACCATAGTCTTTACTAAGTGCAATCAACACACCTTCCAGCAGCGGCTTAATAGTTTTAGTGTTAAGAGTAATTACGCAAATATGCATTCTGCTGGCGTGTTGGCACTTGTGGGGTTCCCTTCTCGTGGAACTCGTCTATAATCTTCGAAATATGTCAAGGCCGCTCTGGCGTTGGTTCCCACGGGTCCTTTCCTCCCCTCTGCTCTGCCACACAGTCCCAATGAAATGCCAGAATTTTCTCTTTACTACACTCCCACACGGCCTCTGCATGTAACGAAACACACGAGAAATTAATCCAGACAAGGAAAGGTTTGCCGGCGCCAGGGATCGAACCCGCGACCAGCGTAACGGGAGAGCCACTCCTTTACCAGTCAGCCAAAGAGGTACCCACTGGCTAAGTGGGTTATGGGAGGCTCGCCCATCAGGCAAGTCGTGTCACTACACCAACGCCCATGTCTTTGTCTCATATGTAAGCTGTAGGTAACATATGAGAGGAAAAAATAGGTGTTGGGACTGTGTGGCAGAGCAGAGGGGAGAAATGGAGGTATTATTGTAGGAGTACACCAGTCTAGAGATGGCTTTTCTTACCCTGACCATTAGAAAGAGCTCCGCATTCTGAGTAAATTCATCCCCATAAACACCCCTCGGAAATCATTTATAACGGAGGGAGGGAGGGAGGGCGGTCAAGGCCAGGACGTGACACACGACCGCTCTGATGGTTGATGGGTTACTGCCCGCCGATCCACCGCCGCCTCCCAGACCCAGCCTTGTGTTTGTTCGTGCGTGCGTTTCAGATTTGCGCACGCCGCAAGTTAGTTTTAGGTTAGGTTAGTGTTAGGTTAGGTTAGTTTTAGGTTAGGTTAGGTTAGGTTAGGTTAGTTTTAGGTTAGGTTAGGTTAGGTTAGGTTAGGTTAGGTTAGGTTAGTTTTAGGTTAGGTTAGGTTAGGTTAGGTTAGGTTAGTGTTAGTTTTAGGTTAGGTTAGGTTAGGTTATGTTAGGGTTATGTTTAGTTTAAATGCACCTGTGTGGACGAAACTAGTTTTTTCTGGTAGATTTCGGTCTGTTTTGAATGAATGTGCTCTAAATTTTTTATCGCAAATCATTAGTCTCTTGGTTGGAAGGGGGGGGAGGTAAAAAAAAAACACGTGATTTGCGATAGAAATGACACGCATATTCATTCAAAACAGGCCGAAAACTACCGAAAAAAACTAGTTTCGTTCGGAAATGCGAGACTGGTGAAGTGCTACAAATTTACCGAAATGGACCCACGGGAGCCAACGCCAAAACGGACACGACAATTTGGTTTCACTATAGGTAAGATGTCTAGGTAAGAACCCTGGCGTGCCTCACCTCCTTGCTGGTGTCGTCAAAGAACACATTCGTCACTTTGCTGACCGGTTCGAACCTCACCGGGTCCTTGGACAGCTCCAGGTAGCCCCGAGTGTCGCCCAGCTCACCCATCGTGCCCCCTCTCTTCTTCTTCTTCTGGGGTGGTTTATGGGGCTAGTTAGGCTGCGGGGCCACAGCCTCTTGAGCCCCGTCAGTGGTAGTTGTTATCAGGTGTTGTCTTTTGTGCTGGCCGTTCTGTCACCAGGGTGGGAGGACGGGGCCGCACTGTTTACAAGGGTTTGTTTACGTGGGAGGCGTCAGTCTTTTGTACGGTGTAACTATATATTGCAGGTGACTATATATATATATCTGATTGATTGATTGATAGTTTATTGTTGCAGGTAAACAACAAGGGAGAAGGGAGGAACATGCCATCCCTACCCCCAGGCAGGACAGAGTGTGATTATACAACTATTAATACATGATACAATGGTAGGAAGGAAAGCACAACAAGGGAGGGGGCGGTACCTCCCCCTGGACAATATCTTCACCAGCATGCAGTGCCGATCAAGGATGAATTGAATTGAAATATTTATTGCTGTAAAATACAACATAGGGGGATGGCTGGTCTTACAGACAAACCCCTGACTAGGCTAGTTACAAAAAATAAAAATTTCCATTGTACAAAAATTCAAACACAAGTTGAGATTAGTTAACAGAAAAAGGATTTAGAATGTAAATACTGACAATATTCCTGAGTAGGTACACATGTAGTTACCTAGATTACCACCTGGCAGCAAACTTAATTTGGGTACCCTTTAATAATGGCAGGTACAATGTTATGATTACAGGCGACAAGGGAAGGCACTTATACAGGTCGATATTATAAGACAGTTTCGCTTCTCACATCAGCTATTTCTAAAGGTCAAAGAAGGGGTCATTCGGGTTCCAATGAGTGTTTCTGAGGTTCACGGTACAGAGGAAGGGTCACACTACCACCAAGGTCATAAAACTACCCCTGGAAATGCCCACAACTCCCTCGAAAGCCTTGTCAAATATGTGTTTCTAGGTTCATGGTACAGAGGAAGGGTCAGACTACCACCAGGGTCATAAAACTACCCTTGGAAATGCCCACAACTCTTACGAAAGCCTTGTCAAATATGTGTTTCTAGGTTCATGGTACAGAGGGTCAGACTACCACCAGGGTCATAAAACTACCCTTGGAAATGCCCACAACTCTTACGAAAGCCTTGTCAAATAGGTGTTTCTAGGTTCATGGTACAGAGGAAGGGTCAGACTACCACCAGGGTCATAAGACTACCCTTGGAAATGCCCACAACTCTTACGAAAGTCTTGTCAAATAGGTGTTTCTAGGTTCATGGTACAGAGGAAGGGTCAGACTACCACCAGGGTCATAAGACTACCCTTGGAAATGCCCACAACTCTTACGAAAGCCTTGTCAAATAGGTGTTTCTAGGTTCATGGTACAGAGGAAGGGTCAGACTACCACCAGGGTCATAAAACTACCCTTGGAAATGCCCACAACTCTTACGAAAGCCTTGTCAAATATGTTTTTCTAGGTTCAAGGTACAGAGGAAGGGTCACACTACGACCAGGGTCATAAAACTACCCCCGGAAATGCCCACAACTCTTACGAAAGCCTTGTCAAATAGGTGTTTCTAGGTTCATGGTACAGAGGAAGGGTCAGACTACCACCAGGGTCATAAGACTACCCTTGGAAATGCCCACAACTCTTACGAAAGCCTTATCAAATAGGTGTTTCTAGGTTCATGGTACAGAGGAAGGGTCAGACTACCACCAGGGTCATAAAACTACCCCTGGAAATGCCCACAACTCCTACGAAAGCCTTGTCAAATATGTGTTTCTAGGTTCATGGTACAGAGAAAGGGTCAGACTACCACCAGGGTCATAAAACTACCCTTGGAAATGCCCACAACTCCCTCGAAAGCCTTGTCAAATATGTGTTTCTAGGTTCATGGTACAGAGGAAGGGTCACACTACCACCAGGGTCATAAAACTACCCCTGGAAATGCCCACAACTCTTACGAAAGCCTTGTCAAATAGGTGTTTCTAGGTTCAAGGTACAGAGGAAGGGTCAGACTACCACCAGGGTCATAAGACTACCCTTGGAAATGCCCACAACTCCTACGAAAGCCTTGTCAAATATGTTTTTCTAGGTTCAAGGTACAGAGGAAGGGTCACACTACGACCAGGGTCATAAAACTACCCCTGGAAATGCCCACAACTCTTACGAAAGCCTTGTCAAATATGTTTTTCTAGGTTCAAGGTACAGAGGAAGGGTCACACTACGACCAGGGTCATAAAACTACCCCCGGAAATGCCCACAACTCTTACGAAAGCCTTGTCAAATATGTGTTTCTAGGTTCATGGTACAGAGGAAGGGTCAGACTACCACCAGGGTCATAAAACTACCCCTGGAAATGCCCACAACTCTTACGAAAGCCTTGTCAAATAGGTGTTTCTAGGTTCATGGTACAGAGGAAGGGTCAGACTACCACCAGGGTCATAAAACTACCCCTGGAAATGCCCACAACTCTTACGAAAGCCTTGTCAAATAGGTGTTTCTAGGTTCATGGTACAGAGGAAGGGTCAGACTACCACCAGGGTCATAAAACTACCCCTGGAAATGCCCACAACTCTTACGAAAGCCTTGTCAAATAGGTGTTTCTAGGTTCATGGTACAGAGGAAGGGTCAGACTACCACCAGGGTCATAAGACTACCCTTGGAAATGCCCACAACTCTTACGAAAGCCTTGTCAAATAGGTGTTTCTAGGTTCATGGTACAGAGGAAGGGTCAGACTACCACCAGGGTCATAAGACTACCCTTGGAAATGCCCACAACTCTTACGAAAGCCTTGTCAAATAGGTGTTTCTAGGTTCATGGTACAGAGGAAGGGTCAGACTACCACCAGGGTCATAAAACTACCCTTGGAAATGCCCACAACTCCTACGAAAGCCTTGTCAAATATGTTTTTCTAGGTTCAAGGTACAGAGGAAGGGTCACACTACGACCAGGGTCATAAAACTACCCCCGGAAATGCCCACAACTCTTACGAAAGCCTTGTCAAATAGGTGTTTCTAGGTTCATGGTACAGAGGAAGGGTCAGACTACCACCAGGGTCATAAAACTACCCTTGGAAATCCCCACAACTCTTACGAAAGCCTTGTCAAATAGGTGTTTCTAGGTTCATGGTACAGAGGAAGGGTCAGACTACCACCAGGGTCATAAAACTACCCCTGGAAATGCCCACAACTCTTACGAAAGTCTTGTCAAATAGGTGTTTCTAGGTTCATGGTACAGAGGAAGAGTCAGACTACCACCAGGGTCATAAAACTACCCCTGGAAATGCCCACAACTCCTACGAAAGCCTTGTCAAATATGTTTTTCTAGGTTCAAGGTACAGAGGAAGGGTCACACTACGACCAGGGTCATAAAACTACCCCCGGAAATGCCCACAACTCTTACGAAAGCCTTGTCAAATAGGTGTTTCTAGGTTCATGGTACAGAGGAAGGGTCAGACTACCACCAGGGTCATAAAACTACCCCTGGAAATGCCCACAACTCCTACGAAAGCCTTGTCAAATATGTTTTTCTAGGTTCAAGGTACAGAGGAAGGGTCACACTACGACCAGGGTCATAAAACTACCCCCGGAAATGCCCACAACTCTTACGAAAGCCTTGTCAAATAGGTGTTTCTAGGTTCATGGTACAGAGGAAGGGTCAGACTACCACCAGGGTCATAAAACTACCCCTGGAAATGCCCACAACTCTTACGAAAGCCTTGTCAAATAGGTGTTCTTGGGCGACGAAATATCTTATAATACAACCCTTATACCCTGTGGACGGTAACAGGCTATGGCAGGACACTCAAGGACATAGCCCAGCCAGCAAAAAATGTGGGCCCCAGGTGGGCAATCTTGGTGGGCCCCGGATAGGCAAATATGGGCCCCACACTTGCCCACACAGACCCCAGATGGGGGATGCAACAGGGTATCTGTGTGGGGCCTAAGTGGGAAAGTGGGCCTCATGTGGTAACTTGGGGGAGTTCTGTTACGTTTGTGCGGATCCCACAGGCAATAAGTGGATAGGGTGCTGTCTGTGCCCTAAGTGGTGTCATGTGAAGTGTGCTCATCTGTCTGGAATTAAGTCGGAAAATATATCTAAAGTAAATTGGATTTGCGACCCATGTCTTCATAAAGCATCTCTAGCTACCAAAATTGTGGGAAAAATGGAAGAATTCAAGCTGGAATTATCTAAGGAAATATCAGAAGTGAAACAAGAAGTTGAGTCACAAGCGGTCAGCGTGAAGGAGGAGCTGGGGGAGGTGGCGCAGGATGTGGCGGACGTTTTGCAACGGGCTGAACATGTGGAGTCAGCAGATGCAACTTGGGCTGAGGTCACCAAACGTAAGAGGAAAGTTAAGAAGAATTTACTTGTTGTCAAGGCCTCTACACAGGAAAAGAAGGCAACAGACATGAAGGCTGAATTCTCCCAGGCATTGAATGGTATTCAAATAACTGATTCAAGATTTACAAATAGAGGTAACATTGTCATGAACTTTGATAATGAGAACACAAGGGATGAGGCTGCTCAAAAACTGGAGTCTGTTGAGCAAATTAATACCAAGAGTGTTGGAAAGATGAAACTAAAGATCATGATATGCAATGTGCATAAAGAGGAGACCAAGGAAAAAATAAAGGAGACCATCTTAGACCCCAATGAGTTCTTACACGCCATTGGGGGTGTTGAGGATAAGATTGAGCTGGTTTTTAGCAAGCCTGCGGCTGGCGGCACGATGCACTACATTTTGAGGTGTGACCCAACTGTAAGAGAGCTGATTCACAAGAATCACGACAAGCTAAAATTAGAATGGGGAATATACACGGTGAGAGACAGATACCATGCAATTATATGCTATCACTGTCAGAGACATAGCTGGGCGTTATCGCGATAAGTTATCGCGATACTTTATCGCTGATAACAAAATCGGGTTATCGGCCATCCGCTACTTTTTTAAATATAGTATATATATCGGTATCTTCGTTACTTTTGTAACCAAACTAGCGATAATCGCTACTTTTTTCCGCCTCTCAGAAAAAAAACCGTTGTCTCCTTCCTACTGCGCATGCGTGGCCCGGGCGCCCGGTGATGTATGAAAAATCTTCGGTGAAGAGATTTCATAGTTAGATCATCAACATTAAAACACTAGGTTATTTTTTTATGTTACTCAAAAATCAATATATCAGAGAGAAGAATCATTTAACTTTGCCCCCAAAATTATTATTCACTGTCTCAAATTTGATATTCCATATTCGTTTGTGAGCATGCCATGGTATTGAAGGCACCCGGTGGTGTGTTATTTGGTGTCCCAAAGTCAAAAGCTGGCACTTGTACAGTCTCTCGTGAACACATATTTCAGACCAGAAAGCGTAGACCTGTACAGTCTCACAAAGCTTTTTAACACATTAAGAGTTGCTAGAAGGCTGAAACATACATACAGTACCACCATCCTCGCTGTTTCTAGAGCGACACTCTGTACATTTAAATACAACTCGTACAGAGTGTCGTTCTAGAAACAGCGAGGATGGTGGTAGTGGTACTGTATGTCTAATTCAGCCTTCCAGCAAATCTTAATTATGGTTAAAAAGCTTTGTGAGACTGTACAGGTCTACGCTTGCTGGTCTGAGCATGCGCAGTTCACGAGAGACCAGTGTTTGTAAACAAAAGCGCCAGCTTTTGACGGTGGGGACGCCAAATAACACAACACCGGTTCTGGCGTTTCTGGTATTACCGTCCATATGTACGTGTCAATGTGTGGTTTTCAGGTTTTGTAAGTTTTCTAAAATACAGATAATGAAAATTTGAATTCATCTTTGTTTTTTAATTGAAATATCAATATAGTATCGTTTTCGCCTATCGGACTTATCGCTAGTTAGTATCGGAATTGTGGATTTATATCGGGTATCAGTTATCGCCTATATTTGTGTCTCCAGTTAACGAATATCGGTTATCACCGATAAGGTTTTCCATTATCAGTTATCGGTTATCGGGAATAAGGTTTTCTGTTATCGTGCCCAGCTATGGTCAGAGATATGGCCATCTTGAGGCCAACTGTATTGCCAAGACCAATGGAAATGCCCTAAATTGTTTCAAATGCGCTGGCAATCATAAATCCCAGGAGTGCACCATGGCCGAGAAGAAATGCATAAATTGTGTGAGATACAGGAAGCCTGAAAACAACCACTCAGCGAATGACCAGTGTTGTGTAGTTCTCCAGACTGAAATTGAGAGAATTCGTAACATGACTGATCATGGCTATTAATTAGTGTCTGTACTCAAAGATAAATTGTGTGTGATGAATGTTCAGTGTGCTGGAAATAATTGTTGAATAGTTAATTATGATGCTATAATGAAAATAGCGGACATCAACACTGAACTAGTTGTTATATGTGATATTATTCGTAAAAGAAATTGAGACACTCACTCACTCATTACAATGTTTGAGAATAAGTGCATCGAAGACTATTATTGAGGCTAATGTTGAAGTTGTTGACGGCCCTCGTAGAGCGCTGCATCAGCGGCGGAGCAGGGCCTGGAACCTCATCAACGGGTAACGGGTATATGGGCATGCAAGGACAACATTCCCATAGATGCACAGGATGATAGTTCCTGCTGCCCACAGATCCCTTGTTGGAGCTCAAATGACATCCCTATGTACCTCAGTTTATTGCCTTTTGTTGAAAGTAATTTCTTGGTTTCAACAAAAGGCAATAACCTGATGTACATAGGGATGTCATTTGAGCTCCAACAATGGATCTGTGGGCAGCAGGAACTATCATCCTGTTGGCTTAAAAATAAAGTATCCATGCTTATCAACCCGAGGCAAGTTTATCAGGCAGTTGTGCCAACAACACAGAATACACTCCATGACAGCACAGTAAGAAAGCCCAGTCTTGGCAATGACCTTTCTCAGGGGCTCTGGGCTGTTCGGCCAGGCAGCCTAGGAATCACCAACAACAACCCGAGGCAAAAAATATGTACTTAAAACTAAATCCTGGTTTATTGCTTTTTGAAAACTACAAAAACACAAGTTATTTTTCATCCTACTGAAAATAATGCACTGGTTCCATAGGCCATGAATAGCCAGCCAACCAACTAATTCTGAACATGGGTTTGCTGGAAAATAATAAATGAAAATACTCAATGCAATAAAATCAACACATATGAATAACAGCAGAATATGATTTGTACCCGTCTACTACTTTTGTGCAGATACATAAATTGCTTCTCCTAAGACCACGAAAGCCCAGCTGTCTCGGGGTCATGCCACTCAAATGTGGTTAATATTTTTAGCCTGGTATTATAAGACACTTTTGCTTCTCACATCAGCTATTTCTAAAGGTCAAAGAGGGGGGCAGTCGTGTTCTAATGAGTGTTTCTTCAGGTTCAAGGTACAGAAGAAGACTCACACTACCACCAGGGTCATAAAACTACCCCTGGAAATGCCCACAACTCCTACGAAAGCCTTGTCAAATATGTGTTCTTGGACAGCGATATATCTTGTAATACGACCCTTATAGTTTCCTGGTGCTACTTACACATGTATCCTTAGTTGTATAATCACACTCTGTACTGCCTGGGGGTTGGGATGGCATGCTCCTCCCTTCTCCTTTGTTGTTTTACTTGCAACAATAAACTATCAATCAATCATCAATCCTTAGTTGTATAATCACACTCTGTCCTGCCTGGGGGTTGGGATGGCATGCTCCTCCCTTCTCCTTTGTTGTTTTACTTGCAACAATAAACTATCAATCATCAAAAACATAACAGGGGTAGGTGGGTGTGCAAGTGCTATATATAACAGCCCATACTGCACAACTAAAACAACTTCAAATAATGTCCTCGTGAAGAAATGCTCTGATTATTGCAATTTGGATTACCAGCAGTCATTATATACACTCGACCCTCGATTTAACGGATAAATGAACCAACGGACAAAATCTGGAGCACAGTAATCAGTCCAAATCTTCTACATTTGATTCAGTTATGACCCTCTAATGATACCCAAAATATTAGTCAACAAACCAAGCCTCCTCCTACCGTGCCTAACAGTATATAGCTAGGAAGTATTATAGCAAGAGAGGCAGAATTTTCGGTAAAAATTATCTCACTAGTCTCAGCCCAATTGCAGACAACAAATAAATAGGGCAAGGTCAGGCCTATAACTATCAACACACAGCCTACATATATACAGCAGTACCCGGTAAGTCAAAGAACAGATACAGAGTAGATAAACATGTAGAGTAGACCTACTACATTATTTCAGAAGGGTGACAAATCTTCTATGGAGAACTATAGGCCGATTAGTTTGACGTCAGTTATAGGTAAAATGATTGAGTCAATAATAGCTGATAGTATTAAGGACCATATTGACAGACATACAGTAATCCCTCGTCTATCGCGGGGGTTAGGTTCCAGAATCCCCCGCGATAGGCGAAAATCCGCGAAGTAGCGACCTTATATATTTTTTTTATTATTTATATATATTTTAAGGCTTTATAAACCCTCCCCACACTCTTACAAATCTTTCCCACACTCTTATAAACACTTCCTACGACGTTTCGTTGTTACGACGCGGTCCCAATAATTGATACTATAATTCTTGTTTCGACATTCGACATTTGCTTCGTAAATACGAACTTCGCGCAGAAATTAGTTTGGCGGTGCGGAAGAATACTCAGAGAAAGGACAATATGAACGTTGCTCACTTTTTATATCACAATTAGGTAAATACGGAAGGGGAAAGGGAGGAGATGGGACAGTGAGTCATGAAAAAATACCGATAGAGGATGTAAGAAGGGAGAACAAGGAAAAGTAGTGGAGGAAACAGGGAGAGATAAAGAGGATGAAAACAAGAAGGGTGTGGGGAGGGAGGGACAGTGGGGAGAGTCATGTCAGGTCCTGAGGGAGAGTCATAGCAGGTCAGGGCTTCAGTCAGGACATGACCTGACTCTCCCTTCCGCCCCTCACTCGCCACACCCTTTCCATTTCACCTCCTGTGTGTGTGTGTGTGTGTGTTTACTAGTTGTAAACACACACACACACGCACTCAGAAGGGGAAATGAGAAGGGTGTCAGGAGGGAGTTGCAGAAGGGAGCCTCAGGTCAGGACCTAACCTGACTCACTTCTGTCCTCTCTCCGCACACCCTTCCCATATCCCCTTCTCTATCTGTGTGTGTGTGTGTGTGTGTGTGTGTGTGTGTGTGTGTGTGTGTGTGTGTGTGTGTGGCCGGGGGGGGGCGTGCGTGCGGGTGAGTGAGCGAGTGTGTCAGGTAAAGGTGAGGAAAGAGGTGGAGAGAAAGGGTGTGAGTGGGAGGGAAAGAGATTAAGAGATTTACATAGATTTACATAGAAAATCAGACCACACAGACCCCATGGTCCAGACTAGGTGGTCTGTCCTTAAACCTAAGTGATTTTACATTAATCAGAAGGCTCCTAAACGTTGCATTTCTACTCTAGTTGATATTAAGTTGAAGGAAGTGACGGTCGAGCTTATTTTTGAAGGAGTCAATCGTGTTACACTGGACCACTGATGATGGAAGCTTATTCCATTCTCGCACTACAACGTTGGTGAAGAAAAATTTGGTGCAGTCTGAATTTACTTGTCTACATTTGAGTTTTACGCCATTGTTCCTCGTGCGCAAAGTGTCATCGATCATAAACAATGTTGATCTGTCTACATTCGTGAAACCATTAAGTATTTTAAAACATTCGATCAGTTTTCCTCGGAGGCGACGTTTCTCAAGAGAGAACATGTTAAGGGTAGAAAGCCTTTTTTCGTAGGATTTGTTGCCCAAGGAAGGGATCATTTTCGTTGCCCGACGCTGAACACCTTCTAATTTAGCAATATCCTTTGCATGGTGGGGAGACCAAAACTGTACCGCATATTCCAAGTGGGGTCTGACTAAACTATTGTAGAGCGGGAGTATTACATCTTTATTCTTGAATAAAAAGTTTCTTTTAATGAAGCCCAACATTTTGTTCGCTTTATTTGCTGCATCGATGCATTGCTGTGAGAATTTGAGGTTTGACGCGATTTTGACCCCCAAGTCCTTGACGCATTGAACGCTTTTGAGTTTAACGCCGTGCGTTTCGTAATCGAACTTCTTATTCCTCGTTCCAACTTGAAGGACCTGGCACTTGCTTACGTTAAAGGGCATCTCCTATCTATCCGACCAAGCTGAAATTTTGTGCAAATCCTCTTGGAGGCTTTGCCTGTCTTCGTCAGTGAGAACCGAGTTACCAATCTTTGTGTCGTCTGCAAATTTACTAATGCGGTTATTGAGTCCAACATCCACGTCGTTGATGTAAATAATGAAGAGCACTGGGCCAAGGACCGAGCCCTGGGGGACGCCACTAGTGACAGGCGCCCACTCTGAGTTAAATCCGTCAATCACTACTCTTTGTTGTCTGTTGCTCAACCAATTCGCGATCCATTGGTTTACTTGACCGTCAATACCTATTTGCTTTAATTTGTAAAGTAATTTATGATGTGGGACTTTATCAAACGCTTTCTGGAAATCAAGATAGACTACGTCCAGTGATTTGGTTACGTCATAAACAGTGAAGAGGTCGTTATAAGAGGTTAATAGGTTTGATAGGCAGGATCTTTTGTTTCGGAAGCCATGTTGTGAGTCCCCAATTAATGAGTGGCTTTCAAGGTAACTCACAATTTTGTCTCTAATTATGCCCTCAAGTAGCTTACCTACAACCGAAGTTAGACTAATGGGCCTGTAATTACCTGGTACTTTTTTGTCTCCTTTCTTAAAAATCGGTGTCACGTTAGCCTTTTTCCAATCCGAAGGGACGATGCCTTGTCGCAAGGACATATTGTATACGGTTGTGAGGGAGGAGAGTATTTCGCTCTTTGTTTCTTTCAGCAGAGTTGGATATACTTTGTCAGGTCCAGGACTTTTATTTGTTTTAAGTGATTTGAGGGCTTTAAGGACTTCATCGGGTTTATTTCAAAGTTAGGCAATGCATGCTCGGGATTTACATTAAGGTAGGGAGGGTCAGGTAAAGGTGAGGAAAGAAAGGGTGTGAGTGGGAGGGAAAGAGATTAAAAGAGAGAGGTAGGGAGGGTCAGGTAAAGGTGAGGAAAGAGGTGGAGAGAAAGGATGTGAGTGGGAGGGAAAGAGATTAAAAGAGAGAGGTAAGGAGGGTCAGGTAAAGGTGAGGAAAGAGGTGGAGAGAAAGGATGTGAGTGGGAGGGAAAGAGATTAAAAGAGAGAGGTAGGGAGGGTCAAGTAAAGGTGAGGAAAGAGGGGGAGAGAAAGGGTGTGAGTGGGAGGGAAAGAGATTAAAAGAGAGAGGTAGGGAGGGTCAAGTAAAGGTGAGGAAAGAGGGGGAGAGAAAGGGTGTGAGTGGGAGGGAAAGAGATTAAAAGAGAGAGGTAGGGAGGGTCAGGTAAGGTGAGGAAAGAGGGGGAGAGAAAGGGTGTGAGTGGGAGGGAAAGAGATTAAAAGAGAGGTAGGGAGGGTCAGGTAAGGTGAGGAAAGAGGGGGAGAGAAAGGGTGTGAGTGGGAGGGAAAGAGATTAAAAGAGAGGTAGGGAGGGTCAGGTAAAGGTGAGGAAAGAGGGGGAGGGAAAGAGATTAAAAGAGAGAGGTAGGGAGGGTCAGGCAAAGGTGAGGAAAGAGGGGGAGAGAAAGGGTGTGAGTGGGAGGGAGAGAGATTAAAAGAGAGAGGTAGGGAGGGTCAGGTAAAGGTGAGGAAAGAGGGGGAGGGAAAGGGTGTGAGTGGGAGGGAAAGAGATTAAAAGAGAAAAAAAATGGAGGGAGGTGAAAGGAAAAGAAGAAAGAAATGAGAAGGAAGGAGAAAAATACGGGGACGGAGAAGAAAGAAAGGAAGTGGGGAGGAGTGAACCAGGGAAAAGACTAATGGCGCAATAGGCAGTGACGGAAAAAAAATAGGTGTGTGACGTAGGTGCTTATTTAGGTGTGTTCCTACTTCCGTTGATTTATATCTTTTTAATTTTGGTTGTGCAAACTTCCCAGGCTAACTCTATTTACAAGGGAAAAAAACAATTACAACTGTAGTACATTTCGGGCCATTACAATAGTGATGTTTCATAAGGTAGTAATGAGATACTGGCATGGACCTAAAGCGAATCTAAACAAAAAGTGTCAGCTACAATTCAATGAAGAGAAATGTAAAGTCCTGCACCTTGGAAGGGTATCCAGCACATGGGAAACACTCCACTATCCACCACAGAGGCAGAGAAAGACATGGATTATAGTTACCAGGCTACGTGCAGCAAAATCCCGCGATATAGCGAAAAATCCGCGATACAGCGAGACCGCGATGAGTGAGCCGCGATATGGCGAGGGATTACTGTAATTTAATTCACGACTCACAGCATGGGTTTACTAAAGGAAAGTCGTCCCTCACTAATCTTATATCCTTTTACAATAGAGTATACGAGGCAGCTGACAATGGTGAGAGCTATGATGTGGTTTATCTTGATTTTATTAAGGCCTTCGATAAGGTACCTCACCAGAGACTGTTAAATAAAGTCAGGGCTCATGGGAGAAGAGGGAAGGTATTTGATTGGATTAAGGCGTGGATTACCGACAGGAAACACAGGGTTACCATTAACGGTAAAAAAAATCCGAATGGGGTAATGTTACCAGTGGGGTTCCTCAAGGTTCAGTTTTAGGCCCGCTTCTATTCATTATCTACATCAATGACATAGACAATGGGATAACTTAGTGACATAGGTAAATTTGCAGATGACACCAAAATAGGACGCACTATTAGGGCAGGGGAGGATGCTAGAGCACTGCAGGAGGATCTCAACAAACTGTCAGCTTGGTCAGAGAAATGGCAGATGAATTTTAACATCACCAAGTGTAGCGTACTTAGTGTAGGAACACGCAACCCATTACACGGGTATAGTTTAGACTCCACAGCGATAGGCAGGTCTGAGTGTGAAAGGGATTTGGGAGTGTTAGTGAACTCTGACCTAAAACTAAGGAAGCAATGTATTAGTGCGAGGAATAGGGCTAACAGGATATTAGGCTTTATTAACAGGACGGTAACCAACAGGAGTGCAGAGGTCATCCTCAGACTCTATTTAGCGTTAGTTAGGCCACACTTAGATTATGCTGTCCAGTTTTGGTGCCCACACTACAGAATGGACATCAACTTACTAGAATCAGTTCAGAGGAGGATGACCAAGATGATTCAGGGGCTGAGGAACCTCCCATATCAAAATAGGCTGAAACATCGAAACTTACATTCACTAGAAAGACGAAGAGTGCGGGGAGAACATAAGAACATAAGGAGGAGAAGCTTGTCATCGGAGTACTTTACAGACCGCCCAACCTTACCAGGGACAGTAGCCAACTCCTTTTACAAGAAATCAGTAGGGCGTCAAGATATAGGAATGTGTGTGTAATTGGGGATTTCAATTATAGGAACATAGAGTGGGATACTTTATCCGGAGACCAAGAGGCACAGGATTTGTTAGATGTGATACAGGATAGTTTCCTTAAGCAGTTAATTAGAACACCAACGAGGGAAGAAAATATTTTGGATTTGTTGTTAACTAATAGAGAGGACATAATAAGCAACATTGAGGTTGGGGATTCATTAGGTAACAGTGATCATAAGGAAATTAGATTTAATATTAAATGGGAGGATAGAGTAAGCAGTAACAACACATTAATACCTGACTTCAGGAAGGCAGACTATGAGGGGTTAAAAAAGCAGCTGCAGAGACTTAGGGGAGTGAGACCAGAAGTAGGTCAGGACCCAGAGCCGGGAGGGGCGGTAATCTCTGGTGAGGTCACTAGTCAGGTCAGTAGCTTGGAGGGTGAGTACAATAGTCTGGTCAGGGAGATTAAATTAGGACAGAAACAGTTTATACCTCACAGGGAAGTCAGGTCAACAGGTAATTACCCGAGATGGATGACAGACAGGCTAAAAACTGAAATAGGAAGGAAAAGAGGACTATATGTTAGAATTAAAAGGGGGAAAATCACCTAAGGGATAGTTACAACGATTTAGCTAGAGCAGTAAAGAAAAACACACGTATGGCGAAACGTAATTATGAGATTAAAATTGCCAGGTAAGCAAAGACCAATCCAAAGGGCTTCTTTCAGCTTTATAAGACCAAGGTTAGGGATAAGATAGGGCCGCTTAAGTCAGGAGAATCACTGATTGATGGTGATGAGGAAATGAGCGAGGCGTTAAATAGATATTTCTTAACTGTATTTACCAAGGAAAAATCAGATAATATACCTCAGGGAGAACAGATCTACAGGGGAGAAGAGGTAGAAGAATTAACCGACATCAACATAGTAGGGAGCTCGTGATTAGACAGATAAATAGACTTAAAGTCACTAAGGCGCCAGGGCCAGATGAACTTTTCCCCAGGGTATTAAAGGAATGCGAAACTGAAATAAGTGGGCAGTTAACAGAAGTATTTAGGAAGTCACTAGACACAGGGGTGGTGCCTGTTTCATGGAGGCAGGCACACGTTATTCCAATATTTAAGAAGGGAGACAAATCTTCTATGGAGAACTATAGGCCGATTAGTTTGACGTCAGTTATAGGTAAAATGATTGAGTCAATAATAGCTGATAGTATTAGGGACCATATAGACAGACATAGTTTAATTCACGACTCACAGCATGGGTTTACTAAAGGAAAGTCGTGCCTCACTAATCTTATATCCTTTTACAATAGAGTATACGAGGCAGCTGACAATGATGAGAGCTATGATGTGGTTTATCTTGATTTTAGTAAGGCCTTCGATAAGGTACCTCACCAGAGACTGTTAAATAAAGTCAGGGCTCATGGGAGAAGAGGGAAGGTATTTCATTGGATTAAGGCGTGGATTAGCGACAGGAAACAGAGGGTTACCATTAACGGTAAAAAATCCGAATGGGGTAATGTTACCAGTGGGGTTCCTCAAGGTTCAGTTTTAGGCCCGCTTCACCGCTTCTACATCAATGACATAGACAATGGGATAACTAGTGACAGGTAAATTTGCAGATGACACCAAAATAGGACGCACTATTAGGGCAGGGGAGGATGCTAGAGCACTGCAGGAGGATCTCAACAAACTGTCAGCTTGGTCAGAGAAATGGCAGATGAATTTTAACATCACCAAGTGTAGCGTACTTAGTGTAGGAACACGCAACCCATTACACGGGTATAGTTTAGACTCCACAGCGATAGGCAGGTCTGAGTGTGAAAGGGATTTGGGAGTGTTAGTGAACTCTGACCTAAAACTAAGGAAGCAATGTATTAGTGCGAGGAATAGGGCTAACAGGATATTAGGCTTTATTAACAGGACGGTAACCAACAGGAGTGCAGGGGTCATCCTCAGACTCTATTTAGCGTTAGTTAGGCCACACTTAGATTATGCTGTCCAGTTTTGGTGCCCACACTACAGAATGGACATCAACTTGCTAGAATCAGTTCAGAGGAGGATGACCAAGATGATTCAGGGGCTGAGGAACCTCCCATATCAAAATAGGCTGAAACATCTAAACTTACATTCACTAGAAAGACGAAGAGTGCGGGGAGATCTGATAGAAGTATTCAAATGGGTCAAGGGTTACAACAAAGGCGATATAAGTAAAGTACTGAGAATTAGCCAGCAGGATAGAACTCGCAGTAATGGATTTAAATTAGAAAAGTATAGATTTAGGAGAGATATAGGCAAGCATTGGTTTAGTAATAGGGTGGTGGGGGAATGGAATAGACTCAGCAATCACATAGTTAGTGCAGGGACGATAGCTTGTTTAAAGAGTAGACTAGATAGCTACATGGACGAGGACGACAGGTGGCAGTGAGGTGTGGGTGCAGTAAGGTGACGGGGTGCTGGATGCGTGCCTGGGTACCGCTGGGATAACGAGGATCAAGCCTCTACCTGTAACCCCTGAAACTACACCTCACCCATCGTGAGTAGTGGGGGGGATTCTGGAGCTGCCCTGTGTAGGCCACCCAGCCTCTTGCAGTTTCCCTAAGTTCTTATGTTCTTATGGGCACTCTTTTTAATTAATTATGTAGGTTCATTATACCTCAAAGTAGAATTAATTGTTGATCATTTAAACCAGAGAGTAAAATTAGTAGTTTATTCACCCAGTCTTATAAGGCACCATTATCGCACACAGGATCATCACCTGCCCAAATAATATAGGTAACGCGACTTTAAGAAAGTTACTTGAAGTAAATATTGTTAAGAGATTCTGATGGTGAACTAAGGGTCATAGGACAGGGTCCCCTTATTAGAGGTTAGCTTACGTATCTTACATCCCTAATTACACTTGTAAATACCATGAACGCAGTTTAACATTAACACCTTAAACTAACATGCACACATGGCAGTAAGTAGCACCGACATCATAACTGTTTCCACCCACACGGGGAAACACAGACTCCACCATTCCACACTTTAATTAAGTCCTAACCAAAAGTAGTGAGTGTTTGCGCTTATCCATTGTTACCCCTGAGAACGACACACATACCACCCTTTTGGCCTCTCCTTCCTTCCTCTCTTCACACACCCTGCCACCAGCAATCTCCAAAACGCAGCTTCAAAAGTGTTTACTGCTGCATGTTGGCCTTGGTCTGGACGACGCCCAGCTTTCCATCTGTCAGGTTTGCCTTTGGCGCACCTGAAAGGGCGATGTCGCTCGTGAGAATGCCAGTCTCAGTTATAGTATTATAGCCAAAGTGAGTTGAACACCGTGAACGGCTCTTTCCTCACCTGAAAGGGCAATGTCGCTCGTGAGAATGAGCTCGCTCCCACAACCTAGTGCGAGGCAGGGGCGTGAGTCTCGGCCCCAAAATGCCTTGGTGTGACGTCACGGAGTGACAAACTGGTCGCAGGTTAGGCCTGCTTGAGACCTGAGATTTCCCTGGTAGGCCTCCAATATCAATATAAGGTCACTGGTATTTTATTTCCATTATAAATATGTACCGTTCTCCCGCAATAATTAAAAGAAGGCAGATTGACCACTTTCAGCAACGATACCCTGTTTTGACCCCTGACACCTCTGAATTTTGTTGACACTACAGATTGTAGGGGAGATATGGGAGCACAACAGCCTCTTTGTTTCAACCCCCATCTCTTCCCTCTCGCTCTCTCTCCCTTCTCTCTCATGCTTCTCTCTTTCCTCTCATACTTTTCATTTTTTTCTCCTTCTCTTGTGCATTTCCTTCTTTCCTTTTTTCTCTCCTCTCTCTCTCTCTGCCATGAGAAACCCACATACATATATAACTGGTCGTGCAAACTTCCCAGGCTAACTCTATTTACAAGGGAAAAAAACAATTACAACTGTAGTACATTTCGGGCCATTACAATAGCGATGTTTCATAAGGTAGGTAATGAGACACTGGCACGGACCTAAAGCGAATCTTAACCAAAAGTGTCTGCTACAATTCAATGAAGAGAAATGTAAAGTCCTGCACCTTGGAGGGGTATCCAGCACACCAATACCACATGGGAAACACTCCACTATCCACCACAGAGGCAGAGAAAGACATGGAGTATAGTTACCAGGCTACATGCATTGAAAGCCAAACCCGTGCCAATCATAAGAACATGAGAACGCAGGAGTCTACAAGAGGCCGGTAGGCCTGTACGAGGCAACTCCTTTGACCCTAAGCTCCCGTGTATCTAACCCCACCGAATATCGCTGTCCATTAATTTATCTAGTCTATTTTTGAATGTGACAATTGTATTGGCACTCACCACATGACTGCTAAGCCTATTCCACTCATCCACCACCCTGTTAGTAAACCAATTTTTGCCTATGTCCCTGTTGAATCTGAATTTATCCAGTTTAAACTCATTACTTCGTGTCCTACCCGGTTCTCTTACCAATAAAACCTTATGAATGTCTCCCTTATTAAAGCCCTTCATCCATTTATAAACCTCGATCATGTCTCCACGCACCCTTCGCCTTTCTAGAGAATGCAAGTTTAACTGTTTGAGTCTTTCCTCGTATGGCAAGTTTCTCAACCCCTGAATCACCTTAGTCATTCTCCTCTGCACCGATTCTAACATTTTGATATCCATTCTATAGTAAGGTGACCAGAACTGAACCGCATAGTCAAGATGAGGTCTAACTAATGCTAAATATAGTTTGAGGAAGACTTCGGGGCTTCTGTTGCTTACGCTCCTTGAAATAAATCCCAGTACCCTATTAGCTCGATTTCTAGCTTGAATGCATTGTGCCCTTGGACGGAGATCAGAGCTCACTAAGACCCCTAAATCCCTCTCGCACCCAGACCTGCTTATGAGAGTGTCATTTAAGCAGTAGTTATGTGAGGGGTTATTCCTACCTACACTCAGAATACTGCACTTCCCTACATTAAACTCCATCTGCCATTTATCCGCCCAGTCATACAATCTGTTGAGTTCACCTTGGAGAATACTAGCGTCCCGATCCGACTCAATTACTTTACCGATCTTGGTATCATCTGCAAATTTACTAACATCACTACTAATTCCTGTATCTAAGTCATTGATATGAATAATAAACAAAAGTGGACCTAATACCGAACCTTGTGGGACCCCACTCGTAACACATCCCCAGTCAGATCTTTTACCATTGACTTGCACTCTTTGCTTCCTATTGCTAACCCACGCCTTGACCCAGTTCAAAACTTTACCCTCTACTCCGTGAGCCTGTAATTTAAGCAACAGTCGTTGGTGAGGAACTTTGTCAAACGCTTTACTAACATCAAGATAGATTACATCATAATTTTCATATCTGTCAACCGCCTCAAATACTTTATTGTAGAAGGACAAGAGATTGGTGAGGTATGACCTACCTTTTGTGAACCCATGCTGCGAGTCGTGAATTAAGCTATGTTTCTCTAAATGCTTCCGAATGTTCCTGGCTATTATGGACTCCAGCATCTTGCCTATAACCGATGTTAAGCTAATTGGGCGATAGTTTGAAGCAACTGACCTGTCCCCCTTTTTAAAAATCGGCGTTACATTAGCTACTTTCCATAGGCTCGGCACATAGCCAGTATTTACCGACATCTTAAAGATGTCGGTTAGTGGGTCACTGAGTACATCACCTAATTCCTTTAATACCCTCGGAAATATCCCGTCAGGACCTGGCGACTTGTTCTTCTTAAGCTTATCTATCTCATCCTGAACTACTTGCCTGGTAATGATTATATCCCTCAATTTGTCGCCATCCCCGCCCTCGTACACCTGAACTCTTTCCGGTATAGTCGTTCGATCCTCCTGTGTGAATACTGAAAGGAAGTAGTCGTTCAACAATGTGCTCATATTTTCGTAATTTTCTACTAGCTCCCCTGTGTTTGTTTTCAGCGGTCCAATTTTCTCCCATGTTTTTGTTCTATACATCTGAAAGAAGCCCTTATTATTACTTTTCGCCTCATTTGCTACTTTGATCTCATAGTTCCTTTTTGCTATCCTGGTGTTTTTCTTAACTAATCTAGATAGTTCGACGTACCGGCCCCTGAGATGTGTTTCACCATTCTTTATTTTATGATAAATTCCCTTCTTTAACCCAATCTCGTATTTTAGTCCACGAGTCATCCACTTAGGATCATTGTTTTCTTTTCTAAGTGTTCGCTGTGGTATATGCTGTCCTTGCCCCTCTACTATTACTCTAACTAAGTTATTGTAAGACATTTCTACCTGGTTCTCCTGGCTCTCCAATCCGCAGTTCTGGCCCTCATGAATCCCTAAATTATCCCAGTTTACCCCTTCAAGATGTCTTCGAAGCCCCTCGTAATTTGCTCTTCTGAAATCTGGCACTAACACTGGGTTTGGTTCACGGGTTACCGCCCAGTCTAAGCTAAAACGAACCGTTCTGTGGTCACTATTTCCTAACTCTCCGCCCACCTCCAACTCACGTAGCAAGTTCCCATTATTGGTTAGGACTAAGTCTAATATGTTATCTCCTCTGGTAGGATCAGTAACTACCTGCTTAAGGAAATTATCTTGTATAACTTCAAGAAAGTTCTCGGCTTCCAGGTCACCCACTAGGTCTTCCCAGTCTATATTCCTATAATTAAAGTCCCCCATTACGCAGACATTTCTACTCATACTCGCCCTGCCAATCTCCTGTAGTAATATACTCGTGTCCTGCCTGTTAAGGTTGGGTGGCCTGTACATAACTCCTAGAGTTAGTTTTCTTTCCTTTGTAAACATCCACCCAAACTGATTCTGAATCCATGTTAGTTTTGACTGAATTGTTAACTAAACATTTAAGTGAGTCTTTAACATATAGCACAACTCCACCTCCTTTCTACCCCTTCTGTCTTTGTGAAACATCTGATAACCCGTTATTTCAAATTCTGATCTAAAATTTCTATTAGCAGTGTCTATCCATGTCTCAGTGATCGCTATTATGTCAAAATTTTCTGAACAAGCTTCACCCCTTAGTAAGTCTATCTTGTTTCTGAGGCTCCTGCTGTTAGTATAGAAGATTCTTAGCCCGTCCCCTGTTACTCCCCTAGAATTACTTCTAAGCTGCCTGGTTATATTATGAGCTAAATGTCCCCTCCCATTACTCCTCCCATCGCTCCCATTACTCCTCCCCCTTCGCCTATACTAAAAAATCCCTCAGGGTACCAAGTGCTCGCTCAAGGGAGTCTGAGAGAGCCTCAACACCCTTAAACGTCAAGCGTATCCCGTCACGGGCGTAGAGGGCGTCGTTGCCAAAGAAGAGGTCCCAATTGTCGACGAACAGCCACCCATTGCGCCCGCAGTGCTCAGCAAGTCTGCTGTTCACTGCTATCGCCCTGGACAGCCATCCATCGCCAACGCCCCTCCTTGGCAGGACGCCACACACTACTGGCGACCCACCAGCGTCACGTATCCTGCCTAACAATTCTCTAAAACGCCTGAGAAGGTCCTCGCTTGGAACACGAGAAACGTCGTTACCGCCACAGCTGAGAAAGACAATGGGGTTCGATCCCTCGCTTGCCATACACGCCTCAATCCTGTCTGATATATGGCCCACCCCTGCGCCTGGGAAACACCCCCTCGTCCTGTTCTTATCCTTGTACCAAAAATACCTGAAAACATAACGAACCTGACTAGCACCCCCAACACGACCCCGAGGGTTGGAAGCGGGGCCTGGAGGGGTGGGTGATGGGGGGAGGGGAGAGCGGGAAGGGACCTGCTGTGAAGAACGTGGAGAAATTGTGGAAGAGGTGGAAGGTGGAAAGGAAAGGAAACATATGATGGAAATGACATGGAAATGCAGAAAGGCTCATGCGAGTCGTCGGTCTTGGGTGATTTTTGTCTGTTCGACCGCCACTTGGGGCTTGGTGAGCATGAAAGACAGCCTTCGATTGAGGAGCAGATGGGAGCCCCTCGTTCAAAGAATTTAATCGACGTTATTGAACTTTTTTAGATACTGAAGACTTGAATCATATCCCTCGTAGGCGTGGAGGAGGAGGAGGAGGAGGAGGAGGAGGAGGAGGTGGAGGAGGAAGATGAAGAAGGAGTGGGAGAACCGGAGGGAGAGGTGCTGGAGGGTGGATCGGTCGAGGAGAGGGAGGAGGAAGAGATGGAAAGGGAAGGTAAGGGATAGGTGTTGGAGGGAGGGACGAGCGAGGAGGCGGAGGACAAGGAGGAGAAAGAGGGAGAGGAGGAGGAGGAGAGTGGGCGGGAAGAGGGGAGAGGGGGGACGGAAGAGGAAGGCGAGGCATTGGAGGCGGAGGAGGAGGAGGAGGGGGAGGAGGAGGAGGTGAAAGGGAGAGTGAGGTGGGGGAGGGAGGAACGGACGAGGAGAGGGAGGAGGAAGAGGGGGAAAGGGAAGGTGAAGGATAGGTGTGGGAGGGAGGGACGAGCGAAGAGGCGGAGGACATGGAGAAGAAAGAGGGAGAGGAGGAGGAGGAGGGTGGGCGGGGAGAGGGGAGAGTGGGGACGGAAGAGGAAGGCGAGGAGGAGGAGGAGGAAGAGGAGGAAGAAGAGAAGGAGGGGTGGGAAGCGGGGAGAGCGGAGATGGTCGAGGAGGAGGAGGAGGAGGATGGGAGGGGCTGCTGTGTGGGAGAAGACAATACTGGAGGGGAGGAGGACGAGGAAGAAGAGGAAGAGGAAGAGGAAGGGGAAGAGGAGGAGGCGGGGCTTGTTGCTGCTGCACTAACTAGTAAGTCTACCTGGCAGCGGACGGGTTAAGAAACATGATCCCCGCTGCTACCACCGGGTTAAACCAATACACAGGTGCAGGAGAGTGACAGGTGTGAGTGGGAAGATGACTTGGCAAATGATACCACACAGTGTACTGAAGCATAACAACTTTTATTTCCTAAATCAGCTATATATGAATTTAGCTTGTTTATAGTGTACAGTTTCATATTCATAAACCTTGTATTATAAAAGGTTTGGTTAGATTATGAGGTAAGTGAGGTTAGGTAATTTGAGTTAATATCTGTTGAACTCTTACTTACCTAACCTAATCTAACCTTACCTTATCTAGCCTAATCTAACCTAGTCTTACCTAACCTAATCTAACCTTTGTTGCTTTTCAAGGGAGTTGGGTATTTATCTGTGGAAATACTAATATTTTTTGTACATGAAGCTGTGACTGTAACAATGCAATGCTTCCCAGCAGCTGTGTATTTCTGCCACTTCATAGAGAAATAACTACAACTTTGTCAACATAATAAAATTCCGTACAGGTGAAAAATGTTAGCATCCAGAAGAAATGATGCAAACCTCTACTAAATATTTACTGAAGGCTTAACTTAGGGAAATAAACCCTGGAACAAAGGGGCAGAAACCTTAAAACTCTCTCATCTTCTTAACCCCTTGACTGCGGATTTCCTTGTCAGACCTCACCAAGCTACAGGAATGGAACAAAAAGTGGCTGCTACAATTCAATGAAGAAAAATGTAAAGTCCTGCAGCTTGGGAGGGGATATCCAGCACACCAATACCACATGGGAAACACTCCACTATCCACCACAGAGGCAGAGAAGGACATGGGAGTATATGTTATCACGTTACCAGTAAAAGCGAAATCCGTGCCAATCGCAGCGGACGGGTTAAGAGGGAGAGAAAGTGAAGGAGTTACAAATGCATAGTTCCTTGACACATGAAACTCATACACTAGGAGGCAAAAATAGGATCCATCCATCACATCTCATTAACATAACTCAAGTCCTGATATTTCAACATATTTGTCATTTGTCACAGACCACTTTGCCTACAGGCACTACATAGACAGGTATATTTACCGACATACAAGGGGTGCAAGTTACCCCATTGATCACATCTACTGACATACAAGGGGTGTAGGTTATCTCATTTATCACATTTACTGACATACAAGGGGTGTAGGTTACCTCATTGATCACATTTACTGAAATACAAGGGGGACAGGCTATCTCATTAACACATGGAACAGCTTGCGGGAAGAGGTGGTGGAGGCGTACAGTGCCCAAAAAATGATGGAAAGGCAAAGGAATGTAGATATGGAGACGGGACTATTACAGCTTAGGCCGGGCCCGGTAGACTACCAACAGGTCAATACAAATAGGTAAATATACACACACACACACACACACAAGCACAACCTGCCTTGATTCCCCATCTGGGCTATATTTTCTGTCCTTCATGCTAGTCAATGCTGCCCTGCACTGCCTACTCTCTCCCACATACAGCAGCACAACACAACACCTCAGAGGTGAATCTTCACATGTCTGCTAATCTCACCTCTGGTCATGAAACGCTTTCCACAAGCATCACATTTGAACCCTTTGTGACCAGTGTGTCTTATGCTATGAGTCTTCAGGTATGACTTTAAACAGAATCTTTTCCCACAAACTTCACATTCATGATTTCTTTCACCAGTGTGTGTAAGGATGTGTGTATTAAATCTTTTCCCACAAACTTCACATTCATGATTTCTTTCACCAGTGTGTGTAAGGATGTGTCTGTTGAGGTGACTCTTCCGATTAAATCTTTTCCCACAAACTTCACATTCATGATTTCTTTCACCAGTGTGTGTAAGGATGTGTGTGTTGAGGTTACCCTTCAGATTAAATCTTTTCCCACAAACTTCACATTCATGATTTCTCTCACCAGTGTGTGTAAGGATGTGTCTGTTGAGGTGACTCTTCTGATTAAATCTTTTCCCACAAACTTCACATTCATGATTTTTCTCACCAGTGTGTGTAAGGATGTGTCTGTTGAGGTCACACTTCTGATTAAATCTTTTCCCACAAACTTCACATTCATGATTTTTTTCACCAGTGTGTGTAAGGATGTGTACGTTGAGGTGACCCTTATGAATAAATCTTTTCCCACAAATTTCACATTCATGATTTCTTTCACCAGTGTGTGTAAGAATGTGTGTGTTGAGGTGACCCTTCCGATTAAATCTTTTCCCACAGACTTCACATTCATGATTTCTTTCACCAGTGTGTGTAAGGATGTGTGTGTTGAGGTGACACTTATGATTAAATTTTTTCCCACAAACTTCACATTCATGATTTCTCTCACCAGTGTGTGTAAGGATGTGTGCATTGAGGTGACTCTTCCGATTAAATCTTTTCCCACAAACTTCACATTCATGATTTTTTTCAGCAGTGTGTGTAAGAATGTGTGTCTTGAGTTTACCCTTCTTGCTGAAACTTTCCCCACAAACTGCACAATCATGATTTCTTTCAGCAGAATGAGTGAGTGTCTTAGTCAAAGTCACCCTTCCCAGGGAGGCTTTTCTCACACTCCTGGCTCTCATGGTTTCCTGAACCAGTGTGTGCAAGGCTGTGTCTGATGAACTTCCTCTCCCCTATCAAATTGTCCTACAGTCCTGACACTCAACCTTTCCCTTCCTTTATGGCTGGAGAAGGCAGCAGCACGGTGGTGGTGGTCCTTCTGATCAGGCCTTGGTCCTCACACCAGTGACAGTCTGCTCCGCTGCTCCTGGCCACTCAGGCTGCAGGCCAGCTTTGAGGGCGAGGGGGCAGCAAGTATTCCTCAACGCTACACTCATGGCCAGTAGTCCTTCCTGGTGTGTGGGAGATGTGTTAGGTCACATGTTCCATCAAGGTACAGGCAAGCCCCCTTAACAAACAATTATATCGCTGAGAAGCTGTTCACTAAGCAAAGTTTTGTTGTGCCAACTCATTATAACGTAGGTTAATTGGAGTGTGCTTACAGAACCCCAACTTTTCCCCTTTCACTCATACTGACCACTTATTTGCACAGTAAAAAGCCGTAGCTACTTGTGCACTTCCTGACTCCTCAGCGACACACCTGCACACCACGGTACTGGACTGAACACTGGTGGCTGGGTTGACGTGCATGATCACTGTGTGTGCGAATCACCTCATATGTGGCCAACATCACCTGTAGTACTGCAGGACACTGGCCTTTACCGACACCCTCCACCACTCACTGTTAGGTGTTAATGTACTCAAATTTAATTGGGATTTATTAACCTGTACAGCCTGTATTTTTTGGGGGGGTTTATATCATGTGAAAAATTTGGCCCGTCGCTGGAACACGGTAAAGCCACAAATTTGGCCCGTCGCTGGTACTGGGTTAAGCACGGGAAAAACACAAACGTACCTCACGCACCAAGGGCAGAATGGTAACTGAAATGTCACGGCCGTACAGCACCGTATGTCTAACAGATTTCCTTCCAAGATACAAATTAACCCCCCATGCCAGGATTCCGGACAACAGTAGTAATCTAGGGTTAAATATCTCTTTACCACGAGTTCTACTGACTAGATTCCGTCCGGTACTTGCCAGATTAAACATTAGTCTTCGTGGAAACTATTGGAAAAATGGTTCTAGCTATACGTGCGGCAGGAGAGTAGAAAAAATGCGAGAATGGTGTAAGCTTAGTTGCGAGTATTTAGCTTGTAATAACTGGATGGTAGAGTGTTTCTCACCAATGCACCTGAAAAATGTTACCATAAACACTTGGGATCAATGTCTTGTAGAATATAGGACAGTGCATCATGATTTATCACGTGAGAGATTTTTGAGTGTGTGAGTCCTCATCGCTTCAACAGGCTCTGACCAAGTTCTAGTTAACCCGTTGACTGCGAACTTCCTACAAGCAGACATCACCAAGCTACAGGATTTGGCCTATCGCTATATCTTACCTAACCTAACCGGACCTGACCCCCACCCCCCTTGCTGCCAAAATACAATGTAATAGACTGCACTCATAAACTTTATACAGCAAAATTTTGATGTTTCTTTAACTTTCCAGAGGCTATTAGTTGCTGCACAGCATTCAACAACACATACAAAGTTTCGTTTAGTCGGCGCAACATCTGTGGTCATATGCCGGAGAGAGACAGAAGGGGAAGGAATTATAGGAGAAGGGAACAGATCCCAGGAGATGGGACACAGCCCCCGATTAATACCTGGTACCCATTCACTGCTGGGTGGACAGGGGCGTAGGGTATCGGAAAAGCCACCCAAATTTTTCCACTCCGCCCGGGAATTGAACCTGGGCTCTCTCGGTTGTGAGCCGAGTGTGCTAACCACTGCACCACGAAGCCTCATGGTGTAGGCATGAACCTCAAGTGAATGGCTACCTTTACTTTCATATTAGACAGTTCTGTAAAACACTGGAAGGAGGTTGGTGTAACATGGAGTTTTACCCTTTTCATCTTTACATTGTTCCTGTCTTGAGGTGTGAAGGTAGATAGAAGACGTATGTGACAACAAGAGCAGTTGGTTAACTCGGTAGCTGAGGAGATCAGGTTTCTTAAAGGCCCCTCTAAGCGAATTAACCCCTTCACCGCGGATTTCCCACAAGAAGACATCACCAAGCTACAGGAATGGAACAACAAGTGGCTGCTACAATTCAATGAGGAAAATTGTAAAGTCCTGCACCTTGGGAGAGGATATCCAGCACACCAATACCACATGGGAAACACACCACTATCCATCACAGAGGCAGAGAAAGACCTGGGAGTATATGTTACCAGGCTACCAGTGAAGGCCAAATCCATACGAATCGCAGCAGATGGGTTAATGAGAAAAAAATCATCGCTCAAGCAAACCATTTCATAACATATATCAAAGCATTTGTGATCAGTTTATACATCATTTATTCTGGGAGGTTTATATCATGGCAAAAATTTGGCCCATCACAGGTACACGGTAAAGCCACAAATTTGGCCCGTCGCTGCTGCCGGGTTCAGTAGGAAACAAGAGAGTGAAAGCTGCATAAATAGAATCTTAACAAAAAGGAGATGAAAATTTTTTGGCTAATCCTCCACTTTTTTTTCAAGATACTACTTTTTTATAGTTTTTGATGTTTTAACCCGGTAGCTGCGGGAACCATGTTTCTTAAAATGCCTGAATCGGTGTTGTGTTATTTGGCGTCCCCACCGTCAAAAATTGTTTACAAACACTGGTCTCTCGTGAACGGTGCATGCTCAGACCAGCAAGCGTAGACCTGTACAGTCTCACAAAGCTTTTAAACCGTAATTAAGAGTTGCTGGAAGGCTGAATCAGACATATAGTACCACTACCATCATCCTCGCTGTTTTTAGAACGACACTCTGTACGAGTTGTATTTATATGTACAGAGTGTACGTCATTCTAGAAACAGCGAGGATGGTGGTACTGTATGTTTGATTCAGCTTTCCAGCAACTCTTAATGTGTTAAAAAAGCATTGTGAGACTGAACAGGTCTACACTTAATGGTCTGAGCATGCGCAGTTCACGAGAGACCAGTGTTTGTAAACAAAAGCGCGAGCTTTTGACGATGGGACACCAAATAATACAACACCGGGTGCCTTCAGAATCATGGAATGGTCACAAACGAATATGGAATATCAAATTTGAGGCAGTGAATAATCATTTTTGGGGCAAAGTTAAATGATTTTTCTCTATGATATATTGATTTTTGAGTAGCATAAAAAAAAATAACATAGTGTTTTAATTTTCATGATCTAAGCATGAAATCTCATCACCGAAGATATTTCATACCCCGAAGTTTTTTCATACAACACCGGGCCACGCATGCGCGGTAGGGAGACAACGTTTTTTTTCTGAGAGGCGGAAAAAAAGTAGCGATTATCGCTAGTTTGGTTACAAAAGTAACGAAGATACCGATATATATTTAAATAAGTAGCGGATGGCCGATAATCCGATTTTGTTATCAGAGATAAAGTATCGCGATAACTTATCGCGATAACGCCCAGCTATGTAGACAAGGCATATGTGGAGTGAGCCAGCCGGGCCCACGCACTTCAAGTCTAGTTAACCTCTTAATTGCGATTTCCTACAAGAAGACATCACCAAGCTACAGGAATGGATCAAAAAGTGGCTGCTACAATTCAATGAAGAAAAATGTAAAGTCATGCACCTTGGGAGGGGATATCCAGCATACTAATACCACATGGGAAACACTCCATTATCCACCACAGAGGCAGAGAAAGACATGAGAATATATGTTACCAGTGAAGGCCAAATTCGTTCCAATCGCAGCAGACAGGTTAAGAAATCTGTGGATAGTCAGCCATTGCTGCACAACAGAGTATATAAGAACTACTTCTCAACTCACCCAGTGATGAGACGGGAGCGCCAGGCGGCTTGAACACGAGAGAGGCAATGTTGGACCTTCCACCCATCCCACACGCCGGCTATCCTGAAACAAATTCAAATCTTTCAACACTGGAGACAACACTACAGTGAAACCAAACTGTCAAGTCTGTCTGGGCGTAGGCTCCCGCGGGTCCTTTCCTCCCCTCTGCTCTGCCACACAGTCCCAACACCTATCTCTTCCTCTCATATGTAAGGTAAAGGTAACATATGAGAGAGCAGAGGGAGAAATGGACCTGGGAGGCTCATAAAACGGACTCGACAATTTGGTTTCACAATAGGAAGTAATGAAGTCTTATAATCTTCACAAACACTAAGCACAATATGAAGGCATAAACATCAAGGAACAGGATAATATATCTTAGAAATCTGAAAAGATAATCATATATGAGAAAATCAAAGATCATTTTCTTGCCCTGACACGTGTAATGCGTACTTTTCATTGTAATAAAAGATATATACATATCTATGTACCTAAGAACTGATGTCTTTTTATTAACCCAGTAGCTGTGGGGATCATGTTTCTTAATGGTCCCTCTAAGCAAGAAAAATGAGAAACAATCATCACTCACACAAACCATTCCATAATATATATCAAAGCATTTGTGATCAGAATATGTATCATCAATTTTTGGGGGTTTATTTCATGGCACAAATTTGGCCCGTCACTGCTACACGGTAAAGCCGCAAATTTGGCCCGTCACTGCTACACGGTAAAGCCACAAATTTGGCCCGTCGCTGCAACATGGAAAAGCCACAAATTTGGCCCGTCGCTGCTACCGGGTTAACATTGCATCAGGAAACATTGGTTTGACTCTGGAGTATAGCAAAATGTAGTAAAATATGTGTACTGTGTTTTATAACTTGTACAAAATTGTAACCGAGATGAATATACCTCAATGATATTACAGAAATATTAAGATACAAGGATAAACTTTTATGGTGCTATGAGAATGAGCCTGTAAGGTGCTGTTTAGAACTATTAGTATATAAAAAATAAGTACGTATATATAAAAATGAATAATATATCATATCTCCATCTCTCTTTCAGCGAGTAGCTAGTATTCCTAAATGCATAATAATACTTTAGTATTCCTAAATGCATAATAGCCTACTAGTTTCCTAAATGCAAAATAATAGCTTAGTATTCTTCAATGCAAAATAATAGTTTAGTATTCCTAAATGCATAATAGCCTACTAGTTTCCTAAATGCAAAATAATAGCTTAGTATTCTTCAATGCAAAATAATAGTTTAGTATTCCTAAATGCATAATAGCATACTTTAGTCTGTTCACTTAAGCTAGATTCCTGGCGCCTAGGCAGGTTGGTAAGCATGCAGCTGATTGGCTGCTCCACTCTCCTGCTAACACTCATGTTGGACCACGTCTTGTATGCTCAAGTGAGACATGTTTCTTTAGTATATGCCATAGCTCACCTCATATACGAGCTAGCCACTTTTGGTTGACACCATCAAACTCAGCAGTGACTGGAGAATCAAGATGTATTGTAAAAACTCGACAAAACAAAAAAGAAAATGGTATTACGATGAGTTGAACCGTGATGATGTTAAAAAAATGTATATAACATCTTTTACTTATGCTCACTATTTTAAACAGTTGTTCATTGACTGCAGAAATATATTATTACATTACGTAGGAAAATCTCTGATCAGACTATCGTGTTCACGAGAGATATTCCTACGTAACGAAATAATATATTTCTGCAGTCAATGAGCAACTGATTAAAATAGTGAGCATAAGTAAAACTTGTTATAAACATTTTTTTAACATCTTCACGGTTCAGCTCATCGTAATACTTTTTGTTTTGTTGAGTTTTTAAATACATCTTGATTCTACAGTCACTGCTGAGTCTGATGGTGTCAACCAAAACAGGCTAGCTGGTATATGAGGTGAGCTATGGCATATACTAAAGAAACATGTCTCACTCAAGCATGCAAGATCTGGTCCGACATGAGTATTAGCGGCAGAGAGGCGCAGCTGCAAGCTTACCAGGTTGGTAAGCTGCAAGCTTACCAACCTGCCTAGGCACCAAGAATCTAGGTTAAGTGAACAGACTAAAGTTTCCTAAATGCAAATTAATAGCCTAGTCTCCTAAATGCAAAATCATAGCTTTGTATTCGTAAATGCTAAATGATTGCTTGGTATTCCTAAATGCAAAATAATAGCCTCGTATTCATGAATTCAAATAGCATATTATTCCTAAATGGTAAATAATAGCCTAGTGTTCATGAATGCAAAATAATAGCCTAGTTTTACTAAATGCAAAATTATAAGCTGGTGTACACAGTAAAATTATAATGTATTTGTCTTGACTACTTCATTGGCTTATTAGCAAGTTATCACAGATTGTAAAACTCTTCCCACTTATAATTTATTACAGAAGTTGTAGATACGGTATAACATGCAGAAAACCTTACACCATATGAATAGAATCCAATATTCCTCAAAACAACTCACCTCATTCCAAGGACATCACGACCCCCGGGTTAAGAACCGCTGAATTAGAAGCAAGAAACAATAAAGCAATATCAGCGACAGCAAGGGAGTGTAGCGCGGGGTACTACTTACTTGAAGCACTGGGTGTTCACTACTAACCGACTATGCACGAGCTGCTGCCGCCTATCCAGCGAGCTGCTGCGGCAAAGCCCTCCGACACAAGTCAAGGATACGGAGTCTATGTCAAAACCTATATCTATGACACATTTTTTTCCTATTAAGCTCAAAGAAAGGATCCAGGATAGCAATGCACGTGAACCAGACCTTTAGAGAAAACCACCAGTTATCAAAACTTAATGGAGGAACCAAATTATTTACTGCATTGAAAAGTATTGATGAACAGTAATCATGTATATTTGAGGTGGTCACAACTCATTTTCTTATGTGCTTAGCTCATTATTATTTTTTTGAAATTTTTCACCTAATGAAAATGCCCAAAAACGAATACATAATAAATAAATAGAAAACTAATAAATTTACCCCCTTGGCTGCGGATTTCTAACAAGAAGACATCAGCAAGCTACAGGAATGGATCAAAAAGTGGCTGCTACAATTCAATGAAGAAAAATGAAAAGTCCTGCACCTTGGGAGGGGATATCCAGCACACCGCCAACACATGGGAAACACTCCACTATCCACCACAGAGGCAGAGAAAGACCTGGGACTATAATGTTACCAGGCTACCAGTGAAGGCGAAATCCGTGCCAATCGCAGCAGACGGGTTAAAGTTAGCACCAAATTAAGCTTAAGACAACCCACATGCTGTCCTGAAGACCACCCATCAACCCAGACTCTAGAAGAAACCATCCAAGTGAATCAAGAACGAGCTCCGGGGGGGGCAGCATGTGCCAACAAAACCTGGCGGCACTATAAAACACTTGCCTGCGCCATGACGGGAGGGGCCCGACTACCATCCAGCAGGCCCCTCCAGAAAGGCTGATATGGGCCAGCATGAAAAAAAAAAAAAAAAAAAAAGCATGTTAGGAACCAAAGGTACTCTACAGTATTCTCAAAACACAGCCTGACAACAATCACTGGTCCAGCACTGTTGGGCCCGGCAACTTAATAGGGGATATGTTGCTGGTTTACAGGTTTACCTTATCATGCCCATAACCCGGTAGCAGCGACGGGCCAAATTTGTGGCTTTACCGTGTAGCAGCGACGGGCTAAATTTGTGGCTTTACCGTGTAGCAGCGACGGGCTAAATTTGTGGCTTTACCGTGTCGCAGCGACGGACCAAATTTGAGGCTTTACCATGAAGCAGTGATGGGCCAAATTTGTGGCTTTACCGTGTAGCAGCGACGGGCCAAATTTGTGCCCTGATATAAACCTCCAAAAATAGATGATACATAATCTGATCACAAATGCTTTGATATATATTATGAAATGGTTTGTGTGAGTGATGATTTTTTCTCAGTTTTCTCGCTTGGAGGGACCATTAAGAAACATCATCCTCGCTGCTGCTCGGTTAACACATCATATGACATATATCCTTAACATATCCTATAACCCTTAACATATCCTATACATCGAGTAGCAGGCTTTTTTATTGTTTCCTTTTTTTGTGCCCTTGTGCTGTATCCTTTGCTGTAAAAAAAATAAAAAAATAAATAAAAAACATAAATCATCAAATAGGAAAGGAGAGAAAGAGAGAAGAATGAAAAATAAAGGAAGAAAGAGGGAAGGAAATAAAGAAAGAAAGCAAAACAAAGAGAAAGAAAACCAACCACTTCTACTACTATAACCATTACTACTACTACAGACATGGCAAATTTCACTGGTAACTAGATAGCGCCGCATTATTGATCCCAGTTTTTCGGCCATAACTCAAAAAATGTTGCACACAGAGGGCTAAAATTTGGATACTACATAGTTCATATGTATGTCTACCTACTGTCAAAACTTGAGGAAAATTGAACCAGTCCTTTTTGAGATATGGGAGTCCAAACTTTTTTGCACTGAGTTCGTGCGCCGAGTTCGTTACTATTCACTAAGTCAAAATAGGGCTATTTGGGCAAGATAACGTGGCATGGCAGAGCACAGGCTTGGTGGTGTCTCCCAACTTAACAAAATTATTGAATATTAATAATTTTTCGCTTACTTATTATTGAGCCCCATTTTTCGGCCATAAATAAAAAAAATGATGCACACAGACGGCTTAATTTAGTAAATATAGTAAATATAGTTCATATGTATGTCTACCTACTGTCAAAACCTGAAGAAGATTGAACCAGTACTTTTTGAGATATGGCAGTCCAAAATTTTTTGCGCCGAGTTCCTTACTATTCACTAAGTTAAGATAGGGCTATTTGGGCTTAAGATAACATGGCAAGGCAGAGCACAGGCTTGGTGGTGTCTCCCAACTTATCAAAATACTTGCATATTAATAATTTTTCACTTACTTATTATTGATCCCCGTTTTTTGGCCATAACTCAAAAAATGCTGCACACAGAGGGCTAAATTTTGGATACTATATAGTTCATACGTATGTCTACCTACTGTCAAAAACTGAGGAAGATTGAACCAGTACTTTTTGAGATATGGGAGTCCAAACAAATTTGTGCCAAGTTCATGCCTATTCATAAACCAACCAATATAAATGATACATAATCTGATCACAAATGCTTTGATATATATTTTGAAATGGTTTGTGTGAGAGGTGATTTTTTCTCATTTTTCTTGTTTGGGGGGACCATTAAGAAACATGATCCCCGCTGCTACCGGGTTAAACTAACATGCACACAGGGAAATAAGTAGCACCCACCCACACGGGGAAACACAAACTCCACCATTCCACACCTTAATTAAGCCCTAACCAAACTAGTGAGTGTTATCCATTGTTACCCCTGAGAAAAGGAAAGTTTGGTTTAGTCGGCGCAACATCTGTGGTCATATGCCGGAGAGACAGAAGGGGAAGGAATTATAGGATCCCAGGAATTATAGGAGCTCCCAGGAATTATAGGAGCTCCCAGGAATTAGTCAGATCCCAGGAGATGGGACACAACCCCCGATCAATACCTGGTACCCATTCACTGCTGGGTGGGCAGGGGCGTAGGGTATCGGAAAGGCCGCCCAAATTTGTCCACTACGCCCGGGAATCGAACCCGGGCTCTCTCGGTTGTGAGCTGAGTGTGCTAACCACTGCACCACGAAGCCAGGTTCTCTCGGTTGTGAGCTGAGTGTGCTAACCACTGCACCACGAAGCCAGGCTCTCTCGGTTGTGAGCTGGGTGTGCTAACCACTGCACCACGAAGCCAGGCTCTCTCGGTTGTGAGCTGGGTGTGCTAACCACTGCACCACGAAGCCAGGCTCTCTCGGTTGTGAGCTGAGTGTGCTAACCACTGCACCACGAAGCCAGGTTCTCTCGGTTGTGAGCTGAGTGTGCTAACCACTGCACCACGAAGCCAGGCTCTCTCGGTTGTGAGCTGAGTGTGCTAACCACTGCACCACGAAGCCAGGCTCTCTCGGTTGTGAGCTGAGTGTGCTAACCACTGCACCACGAAGCCCCCTTACCTATGAGGAAGACACACACAGCACCCTTTTGGCCTCACCTTCCTTCCTCTCCCCACACAAGTAATCCCACAGCGCCTCTTCAAAAAGTGTTCACGGCTGCATGTGTTAATAACTCTACCTCTTTGGCTCTCCCGTCACGTCCCAGGCAGCCGGGGAACACCCTCTCCTTGGCTTGATTAATTGATCGTGTGTTTCCAAAGAACAGAGAAGAGAAAATCAAATCTCGGGGCCTGATCTTGGTCTTGATCTTGATGTCACAGGAGGCTCGAGGTTTCTCCCAGCCAGGCGTCACACATCTGGCACACTTTGCTGCGGGACTCAGACCATCTAGAGTTGCCCTCCTCTAGTGTAAAGAAAGTATCCACGTCTAAGTTATCGCAATCTGAAAACATTTTATACAGCTCTATCATACCGTTTACCGTTGATGAGCTTTCAGGCCCCGGTCCGCCAGCGCTCCACAGGGCCGCTAACATTATAACAGTAATATTAGCACCTCAACTTGTCCTCAATCCTCATATTTGTTAAGTCGTAGGATTTAGTGAACAAGTGAGTCTTCAGCGCTTTCTTCAACACTGCCAGACTGTCACTGTTCTTAACGTCCCCGGGTGACTCATTATAGAGCCGCGGGGCACTCTTCTCAAATGCTCTCAAACCCAGTTCCAGGTTGACCCTGGGCTCATAGAGTCTATACTGTTCTGTACTGTGTTGAAATGCCACAATTTTCTCTTTACTACACTCCCACACGGCCTCTGCGTGTAACGAAACACACGAGAAATTAATCCAGACAAGGAAAGCTTTTGCCGGCGCCGGGGATCGAACCCGCGACCAGCGTAACGGGAAAGCCACTCCTTTACCAGTCGGCCAAAGAGGTACCCACTGGCTAAGTGGGTTAGGATTTATTCATGTTAGGCCCTGCCTCCACAACCTTATTCCGATAGTATTCCCTTTTCCGTTTTATCACAAGCCGATTTTCTTGGTTTCTCGCCTCCTGTATGCTCTTCTTGCCTCATCTGTTTTTTGCCTACGCCACAGTCTTTCTTTTTTCTTCTTCTCTCTTTTTGCCCTCAGTATTTCCGCATTAAACCAAGGTGCATGATCTCTCTCCACTATCTCCTTTTCAATCACACGAATCTCACGAATCTTGGCGACGTCGTAGTCATTTAGCCATGTTTCAGTTACCGCTAAAATGTCAAGATCCTTTTCTTTGATGAGATCACGGATATCTAGAGTTTTGTTTCCCACAGACTGAACATTTAGCAGACCACATTTAATCTTTGTATCTGAGGAATTAGTAGCCATGATGTGTTATGTTACGAATTCTCTCAATTTCAGTCTGAAAAACTACACAACACTGGTTATTCGCCGAGTGATTAACTTCAGACTTCTTGTACCTCACACAATTTATACATTTGCTCTAAGTTCCGGGGCAGTCTTTCGCTTTATGCTCTCCTGCACATTTATAACATACTGGGTTCTCACCATTGGCCTTGGCAGTGCATTTGGACTCAATATGACCAAATCTCTGACAATGATAACATATTATTGCATGGTATCTGTCTCTCACAGTATACACCACCCATTCAAGTTTTGTTCTATCATGGTGCTTGTAGATTAGCTCTCTAACCATTGGATCACATTTCAGGATATAATGTGCTGTGCCACCAGCAGCAGGCTTACTAAAAAAATTCTCAATATTCTCCTCAACTTGTGGAATCGAGTGTAGGAACTCATTTCTTTTAAGCAGTGTCTCAATTATCTTATCCCCAGTCTCCTCCTTGTGCACATTACAAATCATGATCTTTGGCCTCAGTTTTCCCACACTTTTAGTACTGACTTTCTCCACAGATTGCAATTTTTGGGCTGCCTCATTCCTCATCATCAAAGTTCATTATAATATTACCTCCAATAGTGAATCTTGAATCAGTAATCTGAATGCCATGTAATGCTTCAGAAACTTCACTTTTCAACTCTGTAGCCTTTTTATCTTGTTCCGAGGCCTTGACAACAAGTAAATTCTTCTTAACTTTCCTCTTACGTTTGGTGACCTCAGCCCAAGTTGCATCTGCTGACTCCACATGTTCAGCCCGTTGCAAAACGTCCGCCACATCCTGCGCCACCTCCCCCAGCTCCTCCTTCACGCTGACCGCTTGTGACTCAACTTCTTGTTTCACTTCTGATATTTCCTTAGATAATTCCAGCTTGAATTCTTCCATTTTTCCCACAATTTTGGTAGCTAGAGATGCTTTATGAAGACATGGGTCGCAAATCCAATTTACTTTAGATATATTTTCCGACTTAATTCCAGACAGATGAGCACACTTCACATGACACCACTTAGGGCACAGACAGCACCCTATCCACTTATTGCCTGTGGGATCCGCACAAACGTAACAGAGCTCCACCGAGTTCTTGGCTCGGCCAGCCATGTCGATTCAGCGTTTTCGCGAGCAAGGCGCAGCACCTCCGACCCGCGCGGCGACTCACTACTCACTCATATCCCCCCTTAGACATCTCCTCTCAAATGAAAACATATTTAGCCTCTTGTTCACTTTTTTTTTCCTATGTACTCACCCTACAAATTAGATCCCTGTCCTAAGCAATGTAAAGTAAATGAATATATATTTTTTGCTTAAATTTGTTTAATATTGTTTACAGAGCTTTTTATCATGGGGGAATAATGAAAGCACCGCCCTGATTTTCTTTCTCTATTCTTTTATGCACATCCTTAGGCCCCCCAGTGATCAGAGGCCCTGCGCAATGATTGTAGTGAGCACCTAGGAAGGGCTGGCCTTGATTAACCCGGTGGCAGCGACGGGCCAAATTTGTGGCTTTACCGTGTAGCAGCGACGGGCCAAATTTGTGGCTTTACCGTGTAGCAGCGACGGGGCAATTTGTGGCTTTACCGTGTAGCAGCGACGGGCCAAATTTGTGGCTTTACCGTGTAGCAGCGACGGGCCAAATTTGTGGCTTTACCGTGTAGCAGCGACGGGCCAAATTTGTGGCTTTACCGTGTAGCAGCGACGGGCCAAATTTGTGCCATGATATAAACCCCCAAAATAGATGATAGATAAACTGATCACAAATGCTTTGATATATATTATGAAATCATTTGTGTGAGGGGTGATTTTTTCTCATTTTTCTCACTTAGAGGGACAATTAACCCCTTTACTACGGATTTCCTGCAGTCAGAACTCACTAAGCTACAGGAATGGAACAAAAAGTGTCTGCTACAATTCAGTGAAGAGAAATGTAAAGTCCTGCACCTTGGAAGGGTATCCAGCACACCAATACCACATGGGAAACACTCCACTATCCACCACAGAGGCAGAGAAAGACATGGAGTAGTTACCAGGCTACATGCAGTGAAAGCCAAATCCGTGCCAATCGCAGTGGACGGGTTAAGAAACACGATCCCCGCTGCTACCACCGGGTTAAACTAATACACAGGTGCAGGAGAGTGACAGGTGTGAGTGGGAAGATGACTTGGCAAATGATACCACACAGTGTACTGAAGCATAACTACTTTTATTTCCTAAATCAGCTATATATGAATTTAGCTTGTTTATAGTGTACAGTTTCATATTCATAAACCTTGTATTATAAAAGGTTTGGTTAGATTATGAGGTAAGTGAGGTTAGGTAATTTGAGTTAATATCTGTTGAACTCTTACTTACCTAACCTAATCTAACCTTACCTTATCTAGCCTAATCTAACCTAGTCTTACCTAACCTAATCTAACCTTTGTTGCTTTTCAAGGGAGTTGGGTATTTATCTGTGGAAATACTAATATTTTTTGTACATGAAGCTGTGACTGTAACAATGCAATGCTTCCCAGCAGCTGTGTATTTCTGCCACTTCATAGAGAAATAACTACAACTTTGTCAACATAATAAAATTCCGTACAGGTGAAAAATGTTAGCATCCAGAAGAAATGATGCAAACCTCTACTAAATATTTACTGAAGGCTTAACTTAGGGAAATAAACCCTGGAACAAAGGGGCAGAAACCTTAAAACTCTCTCATCTTCTTAACCCCTTGACTGCGGATTTCCTTGTCAGACCTCACCAAGCTACAGGAATGGAACAAAAGGTGGCTGCTACAATTCAATGAAGAAAAATGTAAAGTCCTGCAGCTTGGGAGGGGATATCCAGCACACCAATACCACATGGGAAACACTCCACTATCCACCACAGAGGCAGAGAAGGACATGGGAGTATATGTTATCACGTTACCAGTAAAAGCCAAATCCGTGCCAATCGCAGCGGACGGGTTAAGAGGGAGAGAAAGTGAAGGAGTTACAAATGTATAGTTCCTTGACACATGAAACTCATACACTAGGAGGCAAAAAAAGGATCCATCCATCACATCTCATTAACATAACTCTAGTCCTGATATTTCAACATATTTGTCATTTGTCACAGACCACTTTGCCTACAGGCACTACATAGACAGGTATATTTACCGACATACAAGGGGTGCAAGTTACCCCATTGATCACATCTACTGACATACAAGGGGTGTAGGTTATCTCATTTATCACATTTACTGAAATACAAGGGGGACAGGCTATCTCATTAACACATGGAACAGCTTGCGGGAAGAGGTGGTGGAGGCGTACAGTGCCCAACAAATGATGGAAAGGCAAAGGAATGTAGATATGGAGACGGGACTATTACAGTTTAGGCCGGGCCCGGTAGACTACCAACAGGTCAATACAAATAGGTAAATATACACACACACACACACACACACACACACAGACACACACACACACACACACACACACAAGCACAACCTGCCTTGATTCCCCATCTGGGCCGGTACTTATAAAGAGTCATACCGCTATGAATTATTCATAACCCTTCAAAATGGCGGATATTTGCCATAAATAATTCATAAGGGATACATAAGCGTTAAGAATAATTCAGAAGTCGGTGTCATGCTGAGACTGGTCGAGAGGTGTTATACGGGCTTATGAATAATTCAGAGGCATCATGGCCGAACAACAACAAGTTCGTGTACGTCAGCCAAGGGAATTTCGTGAAAGGAGAGATGTCCTGAATGAACTCAGTGATACGGAACTCATCAGAAGGTACCGACTCGATCGTGCTGGCATTGTTTTTGTGACAGACTTAGTGCGGCCCATGTTATTGAGACCAACTAACCTAACCTTACCTTTCCTCATCTATTTTCGTCCTATAACCTAAACTAAATATTACCTAACCATGGTTGGGGCTATGCCCGCTAGATCTCCCGTTATGTACTAAACCTGGTAAATTTTTACATTGTTCCCCGTCACACAGTTCATGAGGAGAATATTTTTTTCTGGTAGATGTAGGTGTGTTTTGAACATTTTGATAACCATTTCTGTTGCAGATCAGTAGTTTTCCTTCTTTATCCCCCCTTCCCTGCATCAAAAAGTAAAGATTTATTATAAAATCAGTTAGCACATTCATTTAAAACATACCAGAAAAAATATTCAAACGTAACCAAACCAAACCAAACCAAAATAATACCGGAATTCTATATGGGTAAGAAAATTTTTTGGTCCAGTAAGGTTAGGAAGTATTGTACGGAAAATGTGTAGGTGATACTTGACTTTGATTAAAGGGATGATTAATGAAACAAACATACATACATACACTCAGAAAACTAAATAAAAATCTGAAGGACCATGTTTCAGGAATACCAGTTGTTCTTACCTGTTGAAGCAAAATCCTTGTTAACTTGGGCAAGTTTGGGGCGTGCTATTACAATGATAGTGTGCCATCGCTTCTGGCATTCCTTTATGGTCCTCTGCCCCGCAGGAAAGGCTTGCAGGAGTTTGTGCACAATGGTTTCCCATGCCTTTTGCTTCGTTTGGTGGGTGCAGCCTTGTTCGCTAAAGTTGCTTCTCAGCACATGTGCGTGGTCCTTGTAAAGCTGCAGCAAATACAATGACTCGTCCATTGTCCAGTTAGGCTTCCTTGTCCTTTTCTTATGTGGCGTTGAGGTTGCAGCTGGAGCCTCATCCATGATGACAAAAAAGGCGGTCTATTGTTGCGGGCGGTGTTCTATTGTTTACCTTCGATGCGTTTAGGGTGCCGTGCTAAGGTTAACTACTTTGTTTTGGACAATAACCTCCATTTACTTTGAAGATACAGTAAAATAATTACTTAACTATTATGAAACTGTGTTTTTAATGTGTATTTACATATTTTCAGACGTTTCTTTATCATTTAATAGAATAAATTGTATTCAGGGTTCCGACACTTGTAGCCAATCACTAATTCACCCTTACCTGTGCCCGTTATAACTATGAAAGGGATATGAATTATTCATAGTGCTAATGAACATTATTTAAGAATCTTTCATAGCTATTACTAGATTTAGGACTGAAATTTAAGATTTTTTATAAGTTCCGGCCCTGGGCTATATTTTCTGTCCTTCATGCTAGTCAATGCTGCCCTGCACCGCCTACTCCCACATACAGCAGCACAACACAACACCTCAGAGGTGAATCTTCACATGTCTGCTAATCTCACCTCTGGTCATGAAACGCTTTCCACAAGCATCACATTTGAACCCTTTGTGACCAGTGTGTCTTATGCTATGAGTCTTCAGGTATGACTTTAAACAGAATCTTTTCCCACAAACTTCACATTCATGATTTCTTTCACCAGTGTGTGTAAGGATGTGTCTGTTGAGGTGACTCTTCCGATTAAATCTTTTCCCACAAACTTCACATTCATGATTTCTTTCACCAGTGTGTGTAAGGATGTGTCTGTTGAGGTTACTCTTCCGATTAAATCTTTTCCCACAAACTTCACATTCATGATTTCTTTCAGCAGTGTGTGTAAGGATGTGTCTGTTGAGGTCACACTTCTGATTAAATCTTTTCCCACAAACTTCACATTCATGATTTTTTTCACCAGTGTGTGTAAGGATGTGTACGTTGAGGTGACCCTTATGAATAAATCTTTTCCCACAAACTTCACATTCATGATTTCTTTCACCAGTGTGTGTAAGAATGTGTGTGTTGAGGTGACCCTTCCGATTAAATCTTTTCCCACAAACTTCACATTCATGATTTCTTTCACCAGTGTGTGTAAGGATGTGTGTGTTGAGGTTACTCTTCCGATTAAATGTTTTCCCACAAACTTCACATTCATGATTTCTTTCACCAGTATGTGTAAGGATGTGTCTGTTGAGGTTACTCTTCCGATTAAATGTTTTCCCACAAACTTCACATTCATGATTTTTTTCAGCAGTGTGTGTACGAATGTGTGTCTTGAGTTTACCCTTCTTGGTGAAACTTTCCCCACAAACTGCACAATCATGATTTCTTTCAGTAGAATGAGTGAGTGTCTTAGTCAAAGTCACCCTTCCCAGGGAGGCTTTTCTCACACTCCTGGCTCTCATGGTTTCCTGAACCAGTGTGTGCAAGGCTGTGTCTGATGAACTTCCTCTCCCCTATCAAATTGTCCTACAGTCCTGACACTCAACCTTTCCCTTCCTTTATGGCTGGAGAAGGCAGCAGCATGGTGGTGGTGGTCCTTCTGATCAGGCCTTGGTCCTCACACCAGTGACAGTCTGCTCCGCTGCTCCTGGCCACTCAGGCTGCAGCCAGCCTTGAGGGTGAGGGGGCAGCAAGTCTTCCTCAACGCTACACTCATGGCCAGTAGTCCTTCCTGGTGTGTGGGAGATGTGTTAGGTCACATGTTCCATCAAGGTACAGGCAAGCCCCCTTAACAAACAATTATATCGCTGAGAAGCTGTTCACTAAGCAAAGTTTTGTTGTGCCAACTCATTATAACGTAGGTTAATTGGAGTGTGCTTACAGAACCCCAACTTTTCCCCTTTCACTCATACTGACCACTTATTTGCACAGTAAGAAGGCGTAGCTACTTGTGCACTTCCTGACTCCTCAGCGACACACCTGCACACCACGGTACTGGACTGAACACTGGTGGCTGGGTTGACGTGCATGATCACTGTGTGTGCGAATCACCTCATATGTGACCGTCATCACCTGTAGTACTGCAGGACACTGGCCTTTACCGACACCCTCCACCACTCACTGTTAGGTGTTAATGTACTCAAATTTAAGTGGGATTCATTAACCTGTACAGCCTGTATTTTTTGGGGGGGTTTATATCATGTGAAAAATTTGGCCCGTCGCTGGTACTGGGTTAAGCACGGGAAAAACACAAACGTACCTCACGCACCAAGGGCAGAATGCTAACTAAAATGTCACGGCCGTACAGCACCTTATGTCTAACAGATTTCCTTCCACGACACAAATTAACCCCCCATGCCAGGATTGCAGAGAACAATAGTAATCTAGGGTTAAATATCTCTTTACCACGAGTTCTACTGACTAGATTCCGTCCGGTACTTGCCAGATTAAACATTAGTCTTCGTGGAAACTATTGGAAAAATGGTTCTAGCTATACGTGCGGCAGGAGAGTAGAAAAAATGCAAGAATGGTGTAAGCTTAGTTGCGAGTATTTAGCTTGTAATAACTGGATGGTAGAGTGTTTCTCACCAATGCACCTGAAAAATGTTACCATAAACACTTGGGATCAATGTCTTGTAGAATATAGGACAGTGCATCATGATTTATCACGTGAGAGATTTTTGAGTGTGTGAGTCCTCATCGCTTCAACAGGCTCTGACCAAGTTCTAGTTAACCCGTTGACTGCAAACTTCCTACAAGCAGACATCACCAAGCTACAGGAATGGAGCAAAAAGTGGCTGCTACAATTAAATGAAGCAAAATGTAAAAGTCATGCACCTTGGGAGGGGATATTCAGCATATCAAAACACATGGGAGACACTCCACCGTCAACCACAGAGGCAGAAAAAGACCTGGGAATATGTGTTAACAGGCTACCAGTGACCGCCAAATCCGTGCCAATCGCAGCAGACAACTTAAAGTAGCTAGTGATCACTGGCAATTTTGGGGGTAGGGAACCACAACAATTGGAGTGTTTCTTTAATTTTCCAGAGGCTATTAGTTGCCGCACAGCATTCAACAACACATACAAAGTTTCGTTTAGTCGGCGCAACATCTGTGGTCATATGCCAGAGAGAGACAGAAGGGGAAGGAATTATAGGAGAAGGGAACAGATCCCAGGAGATGGGACACAACCCCCGATTAATACCTGGTACCCATTCACTGCTGGGTGGACAGGGGCGTAGGGTATCGGAAAAGCCACCCAAATTTTTCCACTCCGCCCGGGAATTGAACCTGGGCTCTCTCGGTTGTGAGCCGAGTGTGCTAACCACTGCACCACGAAGCCCCCCGAAAGATGGAGGCCCCTGAGGAAGCCCTTTATCCTGCAGTGGACTAGTATTGGCTGATGATGACGATGATGATGTGAGGTGCAAGGTAAAGGGAGGAGTGCTTTTCAGGCTCATAAGAACATAAGAACATAAGAACGCAGGAGTCTACAAGAGGCCGGTAGGCCTGTACGAGGCAGCTCCTTTGACCCTAAGCTCCTGTGTATCTAACCCCACCTAATATCGCTGTCCATGAATTTAGTAGGAAACAAGAGAGTGAAGGCTGCATAAATAGAATCTTAACAAAAAGGAGATGAAATTTTTTTGGCTAATCCTCCACTTTTTTTTCAAGATACTACTTTTTTATAGTTTTTGATGTTTTAACCCGGTAGCTGCGGGAACCATGTTTCTTAAAGGTCCCTCTAAGCGAGAAAAATGAGAAAAAATCATCACTCATGCAAACCATTTCATAATAGTATGTATCAGAGTATTTGTGATCTGTTTATGCATCATCTATTTTTGGGGTCATTATCATGGCACAAATTTGGTCCGTCGCTGCTACCGGGTTAAATTACATAATCTAATATTTGTTTATCTCCAGTGACTAGTTTTGTTTTTACCCCATAACAAAGTTTTTTTATGATTTCTTAGGGAAACAGACAGCACACACTGAAAACAAATCAAAATCTTTTAAAAACAAATCAAAATCTATCAGGAAAAGTTGGAAAGTTTTGTTTAGTCGGTGCAACATCTGTGGTCATATGCCGGAGAGAGACAGAAGGAGAAGGAATTATAGGAGAAGGGAACAGACCCCAGGAGACGGGACACAACCCCCGATTAATACCTGGTACCCATTCACTGCTGGGTGGACAGGGGCGTAGGGTATCGGAACAGCCGCCCAAATTTTTCCACTCCGCCCGGGAATCAAACCCGGGCTCTCTCGTTTGTGAGCCGAGTGTGCTTACCACTGCACCACGAAGCCCCCGTCTATCAGGAAAAAAGGGCTTCATCCACTTACATGATGCAATGCAGAAACATATAAATAAATGTAGTAGACAAGGCATATGTGGAGTGAGCCAGCTCAGCCCACGCACTTAAAGGCTAGTTAACCTCTTAACTGCGACTTCCTACAAGAAGACATCACGAAGCTACAGGAATGGATCAAAAAGTGGCTGCTATAATTCAATGAAGAAAAATGTAAAGTCATGCACCTTGGGAGGGGATATCCAGCATACCAATACCACATGGGAAACACTCCACTATCCACCACAGAGGCAGAGAAGGACATAGGAGTATATGTGGAGTGAGCCAGCTCGGCCCACGCACTTAAAGGCTAGTTAACCTCTGTGGAAACACTCCATTATCCATCACAGAGGCAGAGAAAGACATGAGAATATATGTTACCAGTGAAGGCCAAATTCGTTCCAATCGCAGCAGACAGGTTAAGAAATCTGTGGATAGTCAGCCATTGCTGCACAACAGAGTATATAAGAACTACTTCTCAACTCACCCAGTGATGAGACGGGAGCGCCAGGCGGCTTGAACACGAGAGAGGCAATGTTGGACCTTCCACCCATCCCACACGCCGGCTATCCTGAAACAAATTCAAATCTTTCAACACTGGAGACAACACTACAGTGAAACCAAACTGTCAAGTCTGTCTGGGCGTAGGCTCCCGCGGGTCCTTTCCTCCCCTCTGCTCTGCCACAGAGTCCCAACACCTATCTCTTCCTCTCATATGTAGGTAAAGGTAACATATGAGAGGAAGAGATAAATGTTGGGACTGTAAGAGCAGAAAGAGAAATGGACCCTAGCCCAAACGGACTCAACAATTTGGTTTCACAATAGGAAGTAATGAAGTCTTATAATCTTCACAAACACTAAGCACAATATGAAGGCATAAACATCAAGGAACAGGATAATATATCTTAGAAATCTGAAATGATAATCATATATGAGAAAATCAAGGATCATTTTCTTGCCCTGACACGTGTAATGCGTACTTTTCATTGTAATAAAGATATATACATATCTATGTACCTAATAACAGATGTCTTTTTATTAACCTGGTAACAGCGGGGATCATGTTTCTTAATGGTCCCTCTAAGCAAGAAAAATGAGAAAAAATCATCACTCACACAAACCATTCCATAATATATATCAAAGCATTTGTGATCAGATCATGTATCATCAATTTTTGGGGAGTTTATTTCATGGCACAAATTTGGCCCGTCACTGCTACATGGTAAAGCCACAAATTTGGCCCGTCGCTGCTACATGGTAAAGCCACAAATTTGGCCCCTCGCTGCTACATGGTAAAGCCACAAATTTGGCCCGTCACTGCTACACGGTAAAGCCACAAATTTGGCCCGTCGCTGCTACATGGTAAAGCCACAAATTTGGCCCGTCGCTGCTACATGATAAAGCCACAAATATGGCCCGTCGCTGCTACATGGAAAAGCCACAAATTTGGCCCATCACTGCTACCGGGTTAACATTGCATCAGGAAACATTGGTTTGACTCCGGAGTATAGTAAAATGTAGTAAAATATGTGTACTGTGTTTTATAACCCGTACGGAATTGTAACCAATATGAATATACCTCATTGATATTACACAAATATTAAGATACAAGGATAAACTTTAACGGTGCTATGAGAATGAGCCTGTAAGGTGCTGTTAAAAACTAATAGTATATAAAAAATAAGTACATATATATAAAAATGAATAATATATCACATCTCCATCTCTCTTTCAGCGAGTAGCTAGTATTCCTAAATGCAAAATAATAGTTTAGTATTCCTAAATGCATAATAGCCTACTAGTTTCCTAAATGCAAAATAATAGCTTAGTGTTCCTAAATGCAAAATAATAGTTTAGTATTCCTAAATGCATAATAGCCTACTAGTTTCCTAAATGCAAAATAATAGCTTAGTATTCCTAAATGCATAATAGCCTACTAGTTTCCTAAATGCAAAATAATAGCTTAGTATTCCTAAATGCAAAACAATAGTTTAGTATTCCTAAATGCATAATAGCCTACTAGTTTTCTAAATGCAAAATAATAGCTTAGTATTCCTAAATGCAAAATAATAGCCTAGTCTCCTAAATGCATACTAGCCTACTAGTTTCCTAAATGCAAAATAATAGCTTAGTATTCCTAAATGCAAAATAATAGCTTAGTATTCCTAAATGCATAATAGCCTACTAATTTCCTAAATGCAAAATAATAGCTTAGTATTCCTAAATGCAAAACAATAGTTTAGTATTCCTAAATGCATAATAGCCTACTAGTTTTCTAAATGCAGAATAATAGCTTAGTATTCCTAAATGCAAAATAATAGTTTAGTATTCCTAAATCCATAATAGCCTACTAGTTTCCTAAATGCAGAATAATAGCTTAGTATTCCTAAATGCAAAATAATAGTTTAGAATTTGTATTTGTCTTGACTACTTCATTGGCTTATTAGCAAGTTATCACAGATTGTAAAACTCTTCCCACTTATAATTTATTACAGAAGTTGTAGATACGGTAAAACATGCAGAAAACCTTACACCATATGAATAAAATCCAATATTCCTCAAAACAACTCACCTCATTCCAAGATCACGACCCCCGGGTTAAGAACCGCTGAATTAGAAGCAAGAAACAATAAAGCAATATCAGCGACAGCAAGGGAGTGTAGCGCGGGGTACTACTTACTTGAAGCACTGGGTGTTCGCTACTAACCGACTATGCACGAGTGTTGCCGCCTATCCAGCGAGCTGTTGCGGCAAAGCCCTCCGACACAAGTCAAGGATACGGAGTCTATGTCAAAACCTATAACTATGACACATTTTTTTCCTATTAAGCTCAAAGAAAGGATCCAGGATAGCAATGCACGTGAACCAGACCTTTAGAGAAAACCACCAGTTATCAAAACTTAATGGAGGAACAAAATTATTTACTGCATTGAAAAGTACTGATGAACAGTAATTATGTATATTTGAGGTGGTCACATCTCATTTTCTTATGTGCTTAGCTCATTATTATTTTTTTGAAATTTTTTCACCTAATGAAAATGCCCAAAAATAAATACATAATAAGTAAATAGAAAACTAATGAATTAAACCCCTTGGCTGCGGATTTCTGACAAGAAGACATCACCAAGCTACAGGAATGGATCAAAAAGTGGCTGCTACAATTCAATGAAGAAAAATGTAAAGTCCTGCACCTTGGGAGGGGATATCCAGCACACCGCCAACACATGGGAAACACTCCACTATCCACCACAGAGGCAGAGAAAGACCTTGGACTATAATGTTACCAGGCTACCAGTGAAGGCGAAATCCGTGCCAATCGCAGCAGACGGGTTAAAGTTAGCACCAAATTAAGCTTAAGAGTACCCACATGCTGTCCTGAAGACCACCCATCAACCCAGACTCTAGAAGAAACCATCCAAGTGAATCAAGAACGAGCTCCGGGGGGGGGCAGCATGTGCCAACAAAACCTGGCGGCACTATAAAACACTTGCCTGCGCCATGACGGGAGGGGCCCGACTACCATCCAGCAGGCCCCTCAAGAAAGGCTGATATGGGCCAGCATGGAAAACAAAAAAAAAAGCATGTTAGGAACCAAAGGTACTCTACAGTATTCTCAAAACACAGCCTGACAACAATCACTGGTCCAGCACTGTTGGACCCGGCAGCTTAATAGGGGATATGTTGCTGGTTTACAGGTTTACCTTATCCTGCCCATAACCCGGTAGCAGTGACGGGCCAAATTTGTGGCTTTACCGTGTAGCAGCGACGGGCCAAATTTGTGGCTTTACCGTGTAGCAGCGACGGGAAAAATTTGTAGCTTTACCGTGTAGCAGCGACGGGCCAAATTTGTGGCTTTACCGTGAAGCAGTGACAGGCCAAATTTGTGGCTTTACTGTGTAGCAGCGACGGGCCAAATTTGTGGCTTTACCGTGAAGCAGTGATGGGCTAAATTTGTGGCTTTACCGTGTAGCAGCGATGGGCCAAATTTGTGCCCTGATATAAACCCCCCAAAATAGATGATACATAATCTGATCACAAATGCTTTGATATATATTATGAAATGGTTTGTGTGAGTGATGATTTTTTCTCAGTTTTCTCGCTTGGAGGGACCATTAAGAAACATCATCCTCGCTGCTACTAGAATAAGGAGGGCGGACCGATGTCTCGTCGGGGGACCGATCAGTCTGCAGTAGATGCGGGCTAGCTGGTCCCCCCCTTTAAATGGGGCGGGCCAACACGGGTCAGCGCATGCGCAGTAGAGGGGGGAACAGGGGGGAACGTTCAGTCCGCCACACTGGGTTAACATATCATATAACATATATCCTTAACATATCCTATAACCCTTAACATATCCTATACACTAAGTAGCAGGCTTTTTTATTGTTTCCTTTTTTTTTTGTGCCCTTGTGCTGTCTCCTTTGCTGTAAAAAAAAAAAAAAAAAAAAAAAAACATAAATCATCAAATAGGAAAGGAGAGAAAGAGAGAAGAATGAAAAATAAAGGAAGAAAGAGGGAAGGAAATAAAGAAAGAAAGCAAAACAAAGAGAAAGAAAACCAACCACTTCTACTACTATAACCGTTACTACTACTACAGACATGGCAAATTTAACTGGTAACTAGATAGCGCCGCATTATTGATCCCAGTTTTTCGGCCATAACTCAAAAAATGCTGCACACAGAGGGCTAAATTTTGGATACTACATAGTTCATATATATGTCTACCTACTGTCAAAACTTGAGGAAAATTGAACCAGTGCTTTTTGAGATATGGGAGTAAAAAAAAAAAATTGTGCCAAGTTCGTGCCCATTCACTGAGTCAAGATTGGGCTATTTGGGCAAGATAACACGGCATGGCAGAGCACAGGCTTGGTGGTGTCTCCCAACTTATCAAAATACTTGCATATTAATAATTTTTGGCTTCCTTATTATTGTTCCCTGTTTTTTTGCCATAACTCAAAAAATACTGCACACAGACAGCTAAATTTTGGATACTATATAGTTCACATGTATGTCTACCTACTGTCAAAACTTGAGGAAGATTGAACTAGTACTTTTTGAGATATGGGAGTACCAATTTTTTTGCACTACTGAGTTCGTGCGCCGAGTTCGTTACTATTCACTAAGTCAAGATAGGGCTATTTGGGCAAGATAACACGGCATGGCAGAGCACAGGCTTGGTGGTGTCTCCCAGATTAACAAAATAATTGCATATTAATAATTTTTCGCTTACTTATTATTGATCCTCATTTTTCAGCCATAACTAAAAAAATGCTGCACACAGACGGCTAAATTTTGGATACTACATAGTTCATATGTATGTCTACCTACTGTCAAAACTTGAAGAAGATTGAACCAGTACTTTTTGAGATATGGGAGTCCAAATTTTTTTGCGCCGAGTTCGTTACTAGTATTCACTAAGTCAAGATAGGGCTATTTGGGTTTAAGATAACACGGCAAGGCAGAGCACAGGCTTGGTGGTGTCTCCCAACTTATCAAAATACTTGCATATTAATAATTTTGGTTAAGATTTGTTTTAGGTCCGTGCCAGTATCTCATTACCTACCTTATGAAACATCAGTATCTCTTCATATATCTTTTCTACAAATCTTCAACAGTCATGGAAACGCTTTGAAAATCCAATTCAAGGACTTTTTTTTTACTCTTGAAAATAGGGGATAATGTTTACGAAAGCGCGTCGCCTCCTCTGGTGCCGGCCACAGCAACGCTGCTGCCGGTGTTGCGAGAAACACCTCGCTGAAATAAGTCACATATACACGTGGGTTAGAAGGGGGGGTCGAGGGGGGCTCAGCCCCCCGTTAGTAGGTCATAAAGTTTGGTTGGAGTAGTTTAAATATGCTACCCGACCCTAAGCCCTCTGCGAGCTATTTTACGACTGCGGAGGCTGCACCATCGCCGCGGTCAGCACCAGAGGAGGCGACGCGCTTTCGTAAACATTATCCCCTATTTTCAAGAGTAAAAAAAAAGTCCTTGAATTGGATTTTCAAAGCGTTTTCATGACTGTTGAAGGTTTGTAGAAAAGATATATGAAGAGATACTGATGTTTCATAAAGTAGATTACGAGATACTGGCACGGACCTAATACGAATCTTTACCATAATTTTTCGCTTACTTATTATTGATCCCCGTTTTTTGGCCATAACTCAAAAAATGCTGCACACAGAGAGCTAAATTTTGGATACTATATAGTTCATATGTATGTCTACCTACTGTCAAAACCTGAGGAAGATTGAACCAGTCCTTTTTGAAATATGGGTGTCCAAACAAATTTGCGCCGAGTTCATGCCTATTCATAAACCACCCAATATAAATGATACATAATCTGATCACAAATGCTTTGATCTATATTTTGAAATGGTTTGTGTGAGGGGTGATTTTTTCTTATTTTTCTTGTTTGGGGGGACCATTAAGAAACATGATCCCCGCTGCTACCGGGTTAAACTAACATGCACACAGGGGAATAAGTAGCACCCACCCACATGGGGTAACACAAACTCCACCATTCCACACCTTAATTAAGCCCTAACCAAACTAGTGAGTGTTATCCATTGTTACCCCTGAGAAAAGGAAAGTTTGGTTTAGTCGGCGCAACATCTGTGGTCATATGCCGGAGAGACAGAAGGGGAAAGAATTATAGGAGCTCCCAGGAATTATAGGAGCTCCCAGGAATTATAGGAGCTCCCAGGAATTATAGGAGCTCCCAGGAATTATAGGAGATCCCAGGAATTAGTCAGATCCCAGGAGACGGGACACAACCCCCGATCAATACCTGGTACCCATTCACTGCTGGGTGGACAGGGGCGTAGGGTATCAGAAAGGCCGCCCAAATTTGTCCACTCCGCCCGGGAATCGAACCCGGGCTCTCTCGGTTGTGAGCTGAGTGTGCTAACCACTGCACCACGAAGCCAGGCTCTCTCGGTTGTGAGCTGAGTGTGCTAACCACTGCACCACGAAGCCAGGCTCTCTCGGTTGTGAGCTGAGTGTGCTAACCACTGCACCACGAAGCCAGGCTCTCTCGGTTGTGAGCTGAGTGTGCTAACCACTGCACCACGAAGCCGGGCTCTCTCGGTTGTGAGCTGAGTGTGCTAACCACTGCACCACGAAGCCAGGCTCTCTCGGTTGTGAGCTGAGTGTGCTAACCACTGCACCACGAAGCCAGGCTCTCTCGGTTGTGAGCTGAGTGTGCTAACCACTGCACCACGAAGCCCCCTTACCTATGAGGAAGACACACACAGCACCCTTTTGGCCTCACCTTCCTTCCTCTCCCCACACAAGTAATCCCACAGCGCCTCTTCAAAAAGTGTTCACGGCTGCATGTGTTAATAACTCTACCTCTTTGGCTCTCCCGTCACGTCCCAGGCAGCCGGGGAACACCCTCTCCTTGGCTTGATTAATTGATCGTGTGTTTCCAAAGAACAGAGAAGAGAAAATCAAATCTCGGGGCCTGATCTTGGTCTTGATCTTGATGTCACAGGAGGCTCGAGGTTTCTCCCAGCCAGGCGTCACACATCTGGCACACTTTGCTGCGGGACTCAGACCATCTAGAGTTGCCCTCCTCTAGTGTAAAGAAAGTATCCACGTCTAAGTTATCGCAATCTGAAAACATTTTATACAGCTCTATCATACCGTTTACCGTTGATGAGCTTTCAGGCCCCGGTCCGCCAGCGCTCCACAGGGCCGCTAACATTATAACAGTAATATTAGCACCTCAACTTGTCCTCAATCCTCATATTTGTTAAGTCGTAGGATTTAGTGAACAAGTGAGTCTTCAGCGCTTTCTTCAACACTGCCAGACTGTCACTGTTCTTAACGTCCCCGGGTGACTCATTATAGAGCCGCGGGGCACTCTTCTCAAATGCTCTCAAACCCAGTTCCAGGTTGACCCTGGGCTCATAGAGTCTATACTGTTCTGTACTGTGTTGAAATGCCACAATTTTCTCTTTACTACACTCCCACACGGCCTCTGCGTGTAACGAAACACACGAGAAATTAATCCAGACAAGGAAAGCTTTTGCCGGCGCCGGGGATCGAACCCGCGACCAGCGTAACGGGAAAGCCACTCCTTTACCAGTCGGCCAAAGAGGTACCCACTGGCTAAGTGGGTTAGGATTTATTCATGTTAGGCCCTGCCTCCACAACCTTATTCCGATAGTATTCCCTTTTCCGTTTTATCACAAGCCGATTTTCTTGCTTTCTCGCCTCCTGTATGCTCTTCTTGCCTCATCTGTTTTTTGCCTACGCCACAGTCTTTCTTTTTTCTTCTTCTCTCTTTTTGCCCTCAGTATTTCCGCATTAAACCAAGGTGCATGATCTCTCTCCACTATCTCCTTTTCAATCAGAGGACAGAGGCTGTTATACTCATCTTTAGCTAAACCATTACATAGCTTAACCAGGCAGGTAGCACAATTTACACGTAACACCGAGCCATGTTCACAGATTTCACGACAGTTAATAGTAATTTCCTGTATTACAGGGTTAATCAATATTTCTGGTTAAAAATTCTTTCGCAATCTGAACGTGATCTTTTTTCTCTGCACTGCTTCCCTCACGTATGAAATTTCAAAGGTTACCAATTTATGCACCGGGGATATACAACATATTTCATCAACACACACCCCTTGCACTAGATCACCGTCTATATCGCTGAAAACCAAGTCTAGCACATGACCCCCTAAAGAAGTCATCTCATTCACTTTATTAATCAGGTTGAGACTGTCCATCATCTCAATGAAGGCCATGGCAGAAGAATTTTCAGGATCATCAATCCATAGATTAAAGTCACCACAGATGAACACATTTGCACTCACCATATCCACAGACTCCAAAAATGTGCGAAAATCATCAATAAAGACCTCTGCTCTTGTATCCGGAGGTCGATACACCACAATAAAGGTGCATTTCCTTCTATCAATTTCACAGATGACTTGCACTAATTCAAAGGTATCCCACCTTTCTGATGCTTTTCTCCGAATCTTCTTAAAAGAATTCGAAAGAAAGATCCCAACACCACCACCCCTTCTTGTCTCCCTCGGAACATGTAGAAAGGTACGAGTTACTGCATGGCGTCATCTCACGAATCTTGGCGACGTCGTAGTCATTTAGCCATGTTTCAGTTACCGCTAAAATGTCAAGATACTTTTCTTTGATGAGATCACGGATATCTAGAGTTTTGTTTCCCACAGACTGAACATTTAGCAGACCACATTAATTTTAATCTTTGTATCTGAGGAATTAGTAGCCATGATGTGTTATGTTACGAATTCTCTCAATTTCAGTCTGAAAAACTACACAACACTGGTTATTCGCCGAGTGATTAACTTCAGACTTCTTGTACCTCACACAATTTATACATTTGCTCGAAGTTCCGGGGAAGTCTTTCGCTTTATGCTCTCCTGCACATTTATAACATGCTGGGTTCTCACCATTGGCCTTGGCAGTGCATTTGGACTCAATATGACCAAATCTCTGACAATGATAACATATTATTGCATGGTATCTGTCTCTCACAGTATACACCACCCATTCAAGTTTTGTTCTATCATGGTGCTTGTAGATTAGCTCTCTAACCATTGGATCACATTTCAGGATATAATGTGCTGTGCCACCAGCAGCAGGCTTACTAAAAATTTTCTCAATTTTCTCCTCAACTTGTGGAATCGAGTGTAGGAACTCATTTCTTTTAAGCAGTGTCTCAATTATCTTATCCCCAGTCTCCTCCTTGTGCACATTACAAATCATGATCTTTGGCCTCAGTTTTCCCACACTTTTAGTACTGACTTTCTCCACAGATTGCAATTTTTGGGCTGCCTCATTCCTCATCATCAAAGTTCATTATAATATTACCTCCAATAGTGAATCTTGAATCAGTAATCTGAATGCCATGTAATGCTTCAGAAACTTCACTTTTCAACTCTGTAGCCTTTTTATCTTGTTCCGAGGCCTTGACAACAAGTAAATTCTTCTTAACTTTCCTCTTACGTTTGGTGACCTCAGCCCAAGTTGCATCTGCTGACTCCACATGTTCAGCCCGTTGCAAAACGTCCGCCACATCCTGCGCCACCTCCCCCAGCTCCTCCTTCACGCTGACCGCTTGTGACTCAACTTCTTGTTTCACTTCTGATATTTCCTTAGATAATTCCAGCTTGAATTCTTCCATTTTTCCCACAATTTTGGTAGCTAGAGATGCTTTATGAAGACATGGGTCGCAAATCCAATTTACTTTAGATATATTTTCCGACTTAATTCCAGACAGATGAGCACACTTCACATGACACCACTTAGGGCACAGACAGCACCCTATCCACTTATTGCCTGTGGGATCCGCACAAACGTAACAGAGCTCCACCGAGTTCTTGGTTCGGCCAGCCATGTCGATTCAGCGTTTTCGCGAGCAAGGCGCAGAACCTCCGACCCGCGCGGCGACTCACTACTCACTCATATCCCCCCTTAGACATCTCTCAAATGAAAACATATTTAGCCTCTTGTTCACTTTTTTTTTCCTATGTACTCACCCTACAAATTAGATCCCTGTCCTAAGCAATGTAAAGTAAATGAATATATATTTTTTGCTTAAATTTGTTTAATATTGTTTATAGAGCTTTTTATCATGGGGGAATAATGAAAGCACCGCCCTGATTTTCTTTCTCTATTCTTTTATGCACATCCTTAGGCCCCCCAGTGATCAGAGGCCCTGCACAACGATTATAGTGAGCACCTAGGAAGGGCTGGCCTTGATTAACCCGGTAGCAGCGACGGGCCAAATTTGTGGCTTTACCGTGTAGCAGCGACGGGCCAAATTTGTGGCTTTACCGTGTAGCAGCGACGGGCCAAATTTGTGGCTTTACCGTGTAGCAGCGACGGGCCAAATTTGTGGCTTTACCGTGTAGCAGCGACGGGCCAATTTTGTGGCTTTACCGTGTAGCAGCGACGAGCCAAATTTGTGGCTTTACCGTGAAGCAGCGACGGGCCAAATTTGTGGCCTTACCGTGTAGCAGCGACGGGCCAAATTTGTGCCATGATATAAACCCCCAAAATAGATGATAGATAAACTGATCACAAATGCTTTGATATATAGTGTTGTGCTGGAAGCTTCCCCCGGCGACCATAGGCCTCTAGAAGGCTCCCGGAGAAACGAGCAAAGGGGCGGGGAGGAAGGCGAGCCGTCCGCGCCCCACGGGGCGCGGCCAGGCGCCAGGCGGGAAGTGTTGCCAACTCGCATATATTTTTGCTACATGTTCTTGTATGATCTGAAATATACTGTAATATTCTAGACTGTACTGTTCTGGATATATATAGGAGAAGAGGGCGAGAGAGAGGCAGTCCCAGTCATAGTAAGCTAGTGGTAAGTGAAGAGTCAGAGTGAAGTGTACTACTAAAGAAGAATATTAAACTACAGAAACTGTGCAAAGTGTTTACATATCTCCCTCCCACGGAGTCTCCTGACGGCGACACGGAACCCAAGTAACACGTCCGGCATAACACTGGTGTCAGGAGTGTAGGCATTTGTTTTTCGCCATGGAGACTCGTTCCCAAGCTGCCCAGAGGGACGACATGTTGACTGAACTTTTGGAAGCCTTGAGACTACAGGGGGAGAAACAAGAAGGAACACTCCAAGAACTCAAAGAACAGCTAGAAGATCGCTTCACAGGATTACAGCTACAGCTTAAAGCAGTACAAGATGGAAGTGAGTCAGTGCGAAGAGAAATGACTGATGTAACCACGAACTTGGGACAACGCCTGATAGAAGTGCAAGGAAAGGTGAACCGTACTGAACAGGCAGTTTGTGACGTAAGTGACAGAGTGAAGGCCCTTGAAGACTGCTTGGCTGGAAACGGACAGCCAGTGCCTGCAGGGGCTAGTTGTACCCAAGATGCTTCTCCTACGCAAGTCCGGGGTAGTTTGAGCCCTGTTTCGCCTAAGTTTATTCCCGCAAGAAGTTCCGCCAGCCCCATGGGTCTGCTGGGTTCGCCTGTTAGAAAGAAGCCTCAGGAGTTTGATGGCAAGGTCTCCTGGGAGGCTTACCGCGCTCAGTTTGAGCTGTTGGCAGCTCGGAACGGATGGGATGACCAAGAGTGCGCGGTACAGCTGGCCACTAGCCTGAAAGGGGCGGCGCTGGAGGTCCTTGCTCAGCTCGACAATGCGACAAAGGGCAGCTACAGCGGGCTGGCACAGGCTCTGGAGCAACGATATGGGACCAAGCACCAGAACGAGCTCTTCAGGGTTAGGTTCAGAACCCGCAACAGGAGGCGCGGCGAGTCTCTTCAGGAACTCGCTCAGGACCTTGAGAGCATGGCGCACAAGGCATACCCAGGTGCCACCCTGACCTGCTGACGGTTTTGCTGCGTGATCAATTCATCGATGCCCTGGACAGCCCTCAGCTGAAGATACAAGTGAACCAAGCTAAGCCAACATCAATGCAGGAAGCTCTGGCACGTGCCATGGAGTTTGAGTCCTTTGTTAGGTCTAGCTTGTCAAGCTTCAGGGACGACTCGACTTCTGGCTTTAGGGCACGAAAGGGCGCTGTCAGCGACACAAACAGGTTCCAAGGAAAGTGCTGGTACTGCGAGAAGGTTGGGCACAAGGAGAACGAATGCTATAAGAGGAAGAAGGAATATGAAGGTGCCGCTAAGAAGAAGCCCAGGGAAGGACCCAAGTGCTGGACCTGTGGAGAAAAGGGGCACTGGAAGAATGAGTGTCGGAAAAATGTGCCCCCAACGAGGGACCACCACTCGGGAAACTAAGAAGGACTGGTTCACGGGGGCAACGACCAGTCTGTCCTGTACATGCCCCGAAGATATCAGTGTGCAGGAGAACCACCATGACAAGCTGCCAAGTGGAGGGCAAGGTTGACGGAGTGTTGTGGCCTGTGGTCGTCGACACAGGCTCGGAACGCACATTGGTGCGGCCTGACGTGGTGAGTCATCGTCGGCTTCCTAAGACGCCGCATCGACTGTGCGGAGTCACAGGACACTACGCAGAGCTCAGAGGCCCAGTGGACGTGAAGTTTGAGCTCGGAGGAAAGGAAGAGTTCCTCTCTGTGTACGTGGCCGACATGGATGACCCCTGCATCCTAGGTATGGATTATCTTGTCTCCCACAGGTGCGAGCTGGACTTCCGCGCTAAGCAGCTGACTGTAAGAGGAAGGAGGGTGCCACTGACGACTGTGAACAAGGAAGACCTGCCAGTGACGGTCAAGCGCACCACCATTATTCCTCCGAGGTCGGAGATGCTGTTACCCTGTCAAATTACGGGTGCCCCCCCGGCTAGCCTGTGTGTGGTAGAGAGTGGAAGTCGATGCCCGGTAGAAAACAGGGTGATTGTAGGCAGTACTTTGGTAGACCCTGCTGCAGCGGAAGTGCCTGTCGTCGTGGCCAATGTCTCCTTCAGCCCAAAGAAAATAAAACAAGGGACCATGGTGGGGTTGTGCCAAGAGATCGACCAGAAACCAAGAACCTGTGTCTGCAGGAGAACCCTGACGAAGCCCCAGGAGGAGCTGCCCGACTACCTGTGCGACCTGTTTGACAGGAGCTCCAAGTGTCTAGAGGAACCCCAAGTGGAACAGCTCAGGGAGCTTCTCGTGAGAAATGCAGATGTGTTTTCCACAGGAGACCTGGACTTGGGGTGTACGGACCTGGTAGAGCACCACATCGACACAGGTAGCCACCGCCCAGTGAAGCAAGCTCCTCGAAGGATGGCACCAGCCCGTCGCAAGGAGATGGATGAGGTAATGGATGATCTCCGGCAACACGGGTTAATCAGGCGGTCCAGCAGCCCGTGGGCGTCTGCTGTAGTGCTCGTCAGGAAACAGGACGGTTCCCTCAGGTGCTGCGTGGACTACCGAGCCCTCAACGATCTCACCATCAAGGATTCATACCCACTCCCACGGATCGACGACACGCTCGACGCCTTGGTGGGCTCCAAGTGGTTTTCAACACTGGATATGAAGTCTGGGTATCACCAAGTCAAAATGGCGGAACAGGACAAAGAAAACAGCCTTCTCCTACGGTCAAGGCCTGTGGCAGTTTAAGGTCATGCCCTTTGGCCTGTGCAACGCGCCGGCCACGTTTGAGCGGCTGATGGAGAGGGTGCTGGAGGGACTTCACTGGAAGACGGCACTCATCTACCTCGACGACGTGATTGTCTTTGGCCAGACCTTCGAGCAGGAGATGGAAAGGCTATCAGAGGTTTTCGCCCGGTTTAGAGCTGCACACCTTAAGCTCAGCCCGAAGAAATGCTGTCTGTTCCAAAAGGAGGTCCAATACTTGGGACACATCGTGAGCGAGGCTGGAGTACGCACTGATCCTGAGAAGGTGGCTGCGGTAAGGGACTGGCCGACACCCACCAACGTGAAGGAGCTGCGGAGCTTCCTCGGGTTGTGCTCATACTACCGCAGGTTTGTGAAAGGCTTCGCTACGATTGCTGCACCACTGCACCTCCTGACGAAGAAGGGGCGCAAGTTTGAGTGGACAGCGGAAACTCAGGTTGCCTTTGAGAAGCTCAAGGAGGCCCTCATCAGCTCGCCCGTACTCACCTACCCAAACCCTCTAAGCGTTTTATACTGGATTGTGATGCCAGTGATGAGGGGATTGGTGGAGTGCTGTCCCAGGCATGTGCCGACATGGAACAGGTTGTGGCCTACTTCAGCAAGAAGCTCACCCCAGCCGAGAAAAACTATTGCGTGACCCGGAAAGAACTCCTGGCAGTAGTCAAGAGCCTTGACTTTTTCCATGCTTACCTGTACGGTGCAACTTTCACCATCCGCACGGATCACGCTGCATTGCGGTGGCTGAAGTCACTGAAAAACCCTGAGGGCCAGCTTGCTCGCTGGATAGGTAAACTAGAGCAGCATCACTACACTATTGTGCACCGATCTGGACTAACACACGGTAACGCGGACAGCTTGAGCCGGCGCCCATGCCTACCGGAGTGTCAACATTGCCTCCAGAGGGAAAGCGTCCAGAATATGTGCCGCCGCACTACAGTGGAACAGACAGCGGAGGTGCCATGGGAAGACTTGGGAAAACTGCAGCGGGAGGACCGAGATCTGAGACCAATTATGGAGTGGCTGAGTCAGTCGTCAACGCGACCTGGGTGGGAAGTAATCTCGAGAAAGCCCTACCACCAAGAATTACTGGACTCAGTGGGACACTCTTCGGATAGACGACGGGGTGTTGCAGCGACGCTGGGTCTCTCATGATGGTCTTGACCACTACTGGTCCACGGTGTTACCTGTGAAGTCCCGGGAAGGCGTCTTGAAAGAAATGCACGACAACATCACCAGCGGACACCTAGGGGTAAAGAAGACACTGAGTCGCCTGCGCCAAAGGTTCTACTGGGTTGGCATGAGGAAGGACGTGGAAGAATGGTGTCACGCGTGTGAGGTGTGCTGTGCAAAGAAGGGCCCCAAGAAGCGTCACCGGGCCCCACTGCAACTATACCAGGTTGGAGCCCCCATGGAACGGGTGGCAGTGGATATAGCAGGACCCTTGCCTCTGACGACGAACGGAAATAGGTACATCTGTGTCACAATGGATTACTTCACCAAGTGGCCGGAAGCCTACGCCATCCCTGACCAGGAAGCCACTACCATCGCCAAGGTTTTGGTGGAGGAGTTCTTCTGTCGCTTCGGTGTGCCTAACGAGCTCCATTCCGACCAGGGAAGGAATTTTGAGTCAACAGTCCTTGCTGAGTGCTGCAAGCTTCTGGGTATCAAGAAGACCCACAGTCAGATGGAATGGTGGAGAGGTTTAATTGGACGTTGGGCCAGGAGTTGGCCAAGCAGTGCAACAATGATCAGTCTTCATGGGATCAGAAGCTGCCTGCGCTTCTCATGGCCTACAGGTCTGCCGCCCACGAGACTACGGGGTATTCACCGGCAAAGCTGATGTTTGGACGTGAGCTGCGATTGCCGGTGGACCTACTGACAGGAAGGCCTCCTGGGGAAAGCCTTCCAAGGGACGCCTCCAGTTTTGCCCGTCAACTAGAGGAACGGCTGGAAGAGGTGCACCATCAAGTCCGTGGTGCCTTGAAGTTCTCCGGGGAGGCCATGAAGCGCGGTTACAATATGAGGGCAAGCCACGTTGACTTCAAGGAAGGAGACCGAGTCTGGCTTTACAACCCGCAGAGGAAGAAAGGACAGTCTCCGAAGTTACAGAGCCCCTGGGAAGGCCCTTACACTGTGCTAGAACGCCTCTCCGACGTGACTTACCGAATCCGGAGAACGGAAAGACCAAGCCGAAAGTTGTCCACGTCAACCGCCTATGGGTACCACGGTCCGGGAAACTACACCTGGAACCACTACCGACACCCACCCGCCGACGAAAACGCAAGGGACGTCCAGGACCGAGAGGAGGTCGACGACGACGTAGGCCTCCTGGCCCTTTCAGCCGAGGGAGATAACCTCCCGGCTTCGGCAGATGTTCCAGGGACACCCCAAGAAGCGGACGACGACGAGGCGCACCAAGAGACAGACGCGCAAGAGGCAACGAACAGAAGACAGAGACAACGCAGGCGTCCACAGCAATACGACGATTATTATGTTTTTGATTAATTCTCTTATGTTTGTATATAGTTAAGTGTGTGATCGGGACGATCACAATTAAGAGGGGGGGATAGTGTTGTGCTGGAAGCTTCCCCCGGCGACCATAGGCCTCTAGAAGGCTCCCGGAGAAACGAGCAAAGGGGCGGAGAGCAAGGCAGGCCGTCCGCGCCCTGAGGGCGCGGCCAGGCGCCAGGCGGGAAGTTTTGCCAACTCGCATATATTTTTGCTACATGTTCTTGTATGATCTGAAATATACTGTAATATTCTAGACTGTACTGTTCTGGATATATATAGGAGAAGAGGGCGAGAGAGAGGCAGTCCCAGTCATAGTAAGCTAGTGGTAAGTGAAGAGTCAGAGTGAAGTGTACTACTAAAGAAGAATATTAAACTACAGAAACTGTGCAAAGTGTTTACATATCTCCCTCCCACGGAGTCTCCTGACGGCGACACGGAACCCAAGTAACACGTCCGGCATAACAATATTATGAAATCATTTGTGTGAGGGGTGATTTTTTCTCATTTTTCTCACTTAGAGGGACAATTAACCCCTTTACTACGGATTTCCTGCAGTCAGAACTCACTAAGCTACAGGAATGGAACAAAAAGTGTCTGCTACAATTCAGTGAAGAGAAATGTAAAGTCCTGCACCTTGGAAGGGTATCCAGCACACCAATACCACATGGGAAACACTCCACTATCCACCACAGAGGCAGAGAAAGACATGGAGTAGTTACCAGGCTACATGCAGTGAAAGCCAAATCCGTGCCAATCGCAGTGGACCGGTTAAGAAACATGATCCCCGCTGCTACCACCGGGTTAAACTAATAGACAGGTGCAGGAGAGTGACAGGTGTGAGTGGGAAGATGACTTGGCAAATGATACCACACAGTGTACTGAAGCATAACTACTTTTATTTCCTAAATCAGCAATATATGAATTTAGCTTGTTTATAGTGTACAGTTTCATATTCATAAACCTTGTATTATAAAAGGTTTGGTTAGATTATGAGGTAAGTGAGGTTAGGTAATTTGAGTTAATATCTGTTGAACTCTTACTTACCTAACCTAATCTAACCTTACCTTATCTAGCCTAATCTAACCTAGTCTTACCTAACCTAATCTAACCTTTGTTGCTTTTCAAGGGAGTTGGGTATTTATCTGTGGAAATACTAATATTTTTTGTACATGAAGCTGTGACTGTAACAATGCAATGCTTCCCAGCAGCTGTGTATTTCTGCCACTTCATAGAGAAATAACTACAACTTTGTCAACATAATAAAATTCCGTACAGGTGAAAAATGTAAGCATCCAGAAGAAATGATGCAAACCTCTACTAAATATTTACTGAAGGCTTAACTTAGGGAAATAAACCCTGGAACAAAGGGGCAGAAACCTTAAAACTCTCTCATCTTCTTAACCCCTTGACTGCGGATTTCCTTGTCAGACCTCACCAAGCTACAGGAATGGAACAAAAGGTGGCTGCTACAATTCAATGAAGAAAAATGTAAAGTCCTGCAGCTTGGGAGGGGATATCCAGCACACCAATACCACATGGGAAACACTCCACTATCCACCACAGAGGCAGAGAAGGACATGGGAGTATATGTTATCACGTTACCAGTAAAAGCGAAATCCGTGCCAATCGCAGCGGACGGGTTAAGAGGGAGAGAAAGTGAAGGAGTTACAAATGCATAGTTCCTTGACACATGAAACTCATACACTAGGAGGCAAAAAAAGGATCCATCCATCACATCTCATTAACATAACTCAAGTCCTGATATTTCAACATATTTGTCATTTGTCACAGACCACTTTGCCTACAGGCACTACATAGACAGGTATATTTACCGACATACAAGGGGTGCAAGTTACCCCATTGATCACATCTACTGACATACAAGGGGTGTAGGTTATCTCATTTATCACATTTACTGACATACAAGGGGTGTAGGTTACCTCATTGATCACATTGACTGAAATACAAGGGGGACAGGCTATCTCATTAACACATGGAACAGCTTGCGGGAAGAGGTGGTGGAGGCGTACAGTGCCCAAAAAATGATGGAAAGGCAAAGGAATGTAGATATGGAGACGGGACTATTACAGCTTAGGCCGGGCCCGGTAGACTACCAACAGGTCAATACAAATAGGTAAATATACACACACACACACACACACACACACACACACAACCTGCCTTGATTCCCCATCTGGGCTATATTTTCTGTCCTTCATGCTAGTCAATGCTGCCCTGCACCGCCTACTCCCACATACAGCAGCACAACACAACACCTCAGAGGTGAATCTTCACATGTCTGCTAATCTCACCTCTGGTCATGAAACGCTTTCCACAAGCATCACATTTGAACCCTTTGTGACCAGTGTGTCTTATGCTATGAGTCTTCAGGTATGACTTTAAACAGAATCTTTTCCCACAAACTTCACATTCATGATTTCTTTCACCAGTGTGTGTAAGGATGTGTGTGTTGAGGGTACTCTTCCGATTAAATCTTTTCCCACAAACTTCACATTCATGATTTCTTTCACCAGTGTGTGTAAGGATGTGTCTGTTGAGGTGACTCTTCCGATTAAATCTTTTCCCACAAACTTCACATTCATGATTTCTTTCACCAGTGTGTGTAAGGATGTGTCTGTTGAGGTTACTCTTCCGATTAAATCTTTTCCCACAAACTTCACATTCATGATTTCTTTCAGCAGTGTGTGTAAGGATGTGTCTGTTGAGGTCACACTTCTGATTAAATCTTTTCCCACAAACTTCACATTCATGATTTCTTTCACCAGTGTGTGTAAGGATGTGTCTGTTGAGGTCACTCTTCTGATTAAATCTTTTCCCACAAACTTCACATTCATGATTTTTTTCACCAGTGTGTGTAAGGATGTGTGTGTTGAGGTGACCCTTATGAATAAATCTTTTCCCACAAACTTCACATTCATGATTTCTTTCACCAGTGTGTGTAAGGATGTGTGTGTTGAGGTGACCCTTCCGATTAAATCTTTTCCCACAAACTTCACATTCATGATTTCTTTCACCAGTGTGTGTAAGGATGTGTGTGTTGAGGTTACCCTTCCGATTAAATCTTTTCCCACAAACTTCACATTCATGATTTCTTTCACCAGTGTGTGTAAGGATGTGTGTGTTGAGGTTACCCTTCCGATTAAATCTTTTCCCACAAACTTCACATTCATGATTTTTTTCAGCAGTGTGTGTAAGAACGTGTGTCTTGAGTTTACCCTTCTTGCTGAAACTTTCCCCACAAACTGCACAATCATGATTTCTTTCAGCAGAATGAGTGAGTGTCTTAGTCAAAGTCACCCTTCCCAGGGAGGCTTTTCTCACACTCCTGGCTCTCATGGTTTCCTGAACCAGTGTGTGCAAGGCTGTGTCTGATGAACTTCCTCTCCCCTATCAAATTGTCCTACAGTCCTGACACTCAACCTTTCCCTTCCTTTATGGCTGGAGAAGGCAGCAGCACGGTGGTGGTGGTCCTTCTGATCAGGCCTTGGTCCTCACACCAGTGACAGTCTGCTCCGCTGCTCCTGGCCACTCAGGCTGCAGGCCAGCCTTGAGGGAGAGAGGGCAGCAAGTCTTCCTCAACGCTACACTCATGGCCAGTAGTCCTTCCTGGTGTGTGGGAGATGTGTTAGGTCACATGTTCCATCAAGGTACAGGCAAGCCCCCTTAACAAACAATTATATCGCTGAGAAGCTGTTCACTAAGCAAAGTTTTGTTGTGCCAACTCATTATAACGTAGGTTAATTGGAGTGTGCTTACAGAACCCCAACTTTTCCCCTTTCACTCATACTGACCACTTATTTGCACAGTAAGAAGCCGTAGCTACTTGTGCACTTCCTGACTCCTCAGCGACACACCTGCACACCACGGTACTGGACTGAACACTGGTGGCTGGGTTGACGTGCATGATCACTGTGTGTGCGAATCACCTCATATGTGACCGTCATCACCTGTAGTACTGCAGGACACTGCACTCAGGAATTAACCCGGTAGCTGCGGGGATCATGTTTCTTAACCCGTAAAATCCGATACGCCACCCGGGTGGAATTGGTACACAAGTCCGATACGCCACCCGGGTGACAGGATCTTTAGCAGTGCACCACAAATGCGCTTTAATTGGTAACGCTGTCAAAATGCTTACACTGGTACTCCTACCCTCCCACTACGCCTCTGGTGGGAAAAATTTCAATTACACCCACCACGCTCACTTTGCCAAGGTCGCTTGTGGAGTACAGTCATGATTCCCAGATGCGCACCATATTTGCTGTTTTTTTGATCATTTTCTTAGTGAAAATGGTTCCTCCAGCGAAAAGAAAGCTAGTATATTCTAGTGACAGTGAGGATGAAAGGCGATCTCATCCTCTGGGGCCTCGTAGGGCAATGAGAGGGCGAGGAAGTGGGTTGAGCCCAGTTATAGTGACTCCTACCACCACCACCCAGCCTACACTATTATCCACCTCTGCATTGACATTTATGGCCTCTACTGGTGCCCCAGCAGCTTCAAGGGGTGCCAAGACCACCCATGGATCCTCTGTAGGTCGAGCAGGCAGGTCGACCACACGGGAGAGAGAGGAGGACAGCGCGTGCATTATCTACTCACTCACAGCCTAGCACACTGCCTATCACCACAACTGTCTCTCTCCAAACTATTTCCTCTACTACTACTACTACTACTGCTACTACCAGTACTACTACTACTACTCAGCCTTGTACTAGTGGCACTTCTATAGGGACGTTTTATGGTAGAAAAGGTGGTATTAGAGTCCAAGGGAAGGTGAAGTCTGTCCCAGTACAGAACACCCTGTCCACCCAGTGCCCGACCACTAATCCCACGCCACCCTGCCAGTCCAACGTAGGTTCTACCACCAGCCTCACTCCCTCCAAATTTGTCGCCATACTCGCCACACAAGACGATTTTTCTGACAGCGACGAAGATTTGGAGGCTAAGCGACAGGGTTGGGTGATTGACAGCGATAGTGGGGAGGTTGGGGAATCAAGTGACGATGCTGACGGCATCTCTGTCTATTTCACGAGTGACCAGGAGGAGGAGGAGAAGGAAGACGCGGAAGAACATCAACAGCAAGACATGTAGCCTGAACCCAGCCATACTTTGGTTCAGGAATTTCAATGGACACCGGGGGACAATTTCATACCACAACTGCGTGACTTTGACCCTAGTAACTCGGGTCTGCGTTCTGCCTGGCCCTGCGACAATGAAGCGACTGAGAAGGACTTCTTCAGGGCCTTTTTCGACGACGACATCTTGGGGGTCATCGTCAACGAAACAAACAAGTACTATGCCTGGGTGAAACACAAGACGGAGGTCATTAGCCCCCGCAGTCGCTTTACCTCCTGGGTTGATACTACTCCTGAGGAGCTACTTGTGTTCATGGCCCTAGCTCTGGTGATGCCCCTAATCAAGAAGCATGCCCTTCGAGATTACTGGAAGCGTGATTCAATGATATCAACACCCCTATTCCCCAAGTTCATGTCTAGGGACCGCTACCTAATGTTGATGTCATTCCTTCATTTCGCAAACAACGACCAGCCCAACAAGGAAGATCGCCTGTGGAAGATTCGACCCATTATGTCCATGATCCTCAAGAACTACAGGAAATACTTTTACCCTTTTAGGAAAGTAGTGATTGATGAAAGCCTGAAGCTGTTCAAAGGAAGGGTAGCTTTCAAGCAGTATATTCCATCAAAGCGCCACCGTTTCGGAGTAAAGCTATTCGTACTCTGTGATTGCGAGACAGGCTTCATTCTAGACTTCATTGTGTACTCTGGCACCGACACCGACATTCCGAAGTTACGTCCTGGCGATCCTCTGGGCTTATCAGGACAGATAGTAAAGAAAATGATGGAACCCTACACCGGCAGTGGGCATGTACTCTTTACCGATAACTGGTATACCAGCCCATACCTTTGTGAGTACCTGCATGAACAGAAGACAGGCATGTGTGGCACAGCCAAGGCCAAGAGAAAGTACATGCCCAAGTTTCATAGGGATGACCAAGTTCTCCTTCCACACCCCAGCAGTAGTGAGACTCCTGATACTGAAGACGATAGCAAAATCACGGCCCACATCAAACGTCGACAGAAGAGGGCAAAGAAACCTAGAACCATAACCCGCCGTCAGACTGAGAAGATCCTGGCCATAAAATGGACTGACAGGAGGGATGTTCACTTACTTTCCACCATCCACGAAGGAAAAATCAAAGAAACTGACAAAAAACACTATAGAACCGGCAAGCCCATCAAGAAGCCCGACGTCGTCATCGATTACATCGAAAACATGCGTCTCATTGATAAATCAGACTGCATGTTGCGTGGCGTCGAGTGTGTCAGAAAGTCGACGAAATGGTACCTGAAACTTTTTTTTCACCTAGTTGACCTGACAATGCTGAATGCTTACAACGCCTGGTTGGTGGCCCGCTACGACCCCACGAAGCCTAAGATCAAGTTCAGGGATTTTGTGTATAACGTGTCATATCAGCTCCTTGAGGAACATGGCACTGTCACATCACTGACACGGGGTCGTCATGACGATGAGACCAGACAGGCTTCAAGGGCAGCCTACATCTCCAGACATCACTTGGCACTGACACCAAAGAAGCCTGTACAGTGTGTTGTCTGTAAACTGAAAAACAAGAGAACCCGAGTGACGAGTTTGTGCCCTGAGTGTGACGTGGGGCTGTGCCTCGGGGACTGCTTTTTGCGGTGGCACACACAGAAAAACCCAAAGAGAAAACGAAAAACTCACCAAAAACAGTGTCTGTGTAAATATGTACAGAATAGTTATAGTGTAAGGAAAATAGTTATGTTACTGTGAGTACTATGACTGTAAAATAAGTTATGTACGTATCATAAGCTAAGGTATACAATAGTGGATACTTTTTTTTTTTATATAAAATGATATATTCTGTTCGGTATTTGTAAATACAGGAAACATTATTTATGCAAAAAAGGCAAATATGTAACTGTGCAATGTAAACTACATGTGCATAGACTGTGTTATACGATTTCATGCACTTCATTTTGTGTGGTAAAATTCATCACATACTGAAAATTCTTATCATGTACAAATACACACAACATATACAGACAGTCTAACAGCAGAACATCGTCTCTGAGAAGCGGGAGTTGCATTATTGCGTTCCGCTGGAGGCCCCAGCTTCCCCCACCCTCCCTCCTTCGCCCGGGACGGAGCGGAGGTTGCCAAATCACGCCGCACTCCAACTTCAAGGCTCTGTTGCGGCGAAACTAAATTGAGTATTGCCAAAATATTTTACCAGTATATGCGCATAATAAGTATATTGATGATAAAAATGTTTCCATTCAATTTTGTAACACTCGATTTTTTCGTGATTTAGCCGGATCACGGGGGGGTGCCCATATACCTCTGATCGGATCGTACGAGTTAAAGGCCCCTCTAAGCGAGAAAAAGGAGAAAAAAATCATTACTCACGCAAGCCATTTCATAATAGATATCAACGGATTTGTAATCAGTTTATGCATCATCTATTTTTGGGGGGGTTTATATCATGTGAAAAATTTGGCCCATCGCTGGTACACAGTAAAGCCACAAATTTGGCCCGTCGCTGGTACACGGTAAAGCCACAAATTTGGCCCGTCGCTGGTACATGGTAAAGCCAAAAATTTGGCCCGTCGCTGGTACACGGTAAAGCCACAAATTTGGGCTGTCGCTGGTACACGGTAAAGCCACAAATTTGGCCGTCGCTGGTACATGGTAAAGACAAAAATTTGGCCCGTCTCTGGTACATTGTAAAGCCACAAATTTGGGCTGTCGCTGGTACACGGTAAAGCCACAAATTTGGCCCGTCGCTGGTACATGGTAAAGCCAAAAATTTGGCCCGTCGCTGGTACACGGTAAAGCCACAAATTTGGGCTGTCGCTGGTACACGGTAAAGCCACAAATTTGGCCCGTCGCTGGTACATGGTAAAGCCAAAAATTTGGCCCGTCGCTGGTACACGGTAAAGCCACAAATTTGGCCTGTCGCTGGTACAGTAAAGCCACAAATTTGGCCGTCACTGCTACGGTAAAGCCACAAAGTGGGGCTGTCGCTGGTACACGGTAAAGCCACAAATTTGGCCCGTCGCTGGTACATGGTAAAGCCAAAAATTTGGCCCGTCGCTGGTACACGGTAAAGCCACAAATTTGGGCTGTCGCTGGTACACGGTAAAGCCACAAATTTGGCCCGTCACTGCTACTGGGTTAAGCACAGGAAAAACACAAACGTACCTCACGCACCAAGGGCAGAATGGTAACTGAAATGTCACGGCCGTACAGCACCGTATGTCTAACAGATTTCCTTCCACGACACAAATTATCCCCCCATGCCGGGATTCCGGACAACAATAGTATTTTAGGGTTAAATATCTTTTACCACGAGTTCTACCAACTAGATTCTGTTCGGTACTTGCCAGATTAAACATTAGTCTTCGTGGAAACTATTGGAAAAATGGTTCTAGCTATACGTGCGGCAGGAGAGTAGAAAAAATGCGAGAATGGTGTAAGCTTAGTTGCGAGTATTTAGCTTGTAATAACTGGATGGTAGAGTGTTTCTCACCAATGCACCTGAAAAATGTTACCATAAACACTTGGGATCAATGTCTTGTAGAATATAGGACAGTGCATCATGATTTATCACGTGAGAGATTTTTGAGTGTGTGAGTCCTCATCGCTTCAACAGGCCCTGACCAAGTTTTAGTTAAAGTAGCTAGCAATCACTAGCAGTTTTGGGGGTCCAAAATCCAAATAAAATGTTTAATTTACACGTATTTTTCACTTATACACGATATTTTATGGAGTGGCCACCAGATGTCTCATGCACCTAGACTCACACGGCGCCGCAGCCACACAGCTGAGCTCAGTTCTTCCCGCGCGCCACTTGAACAACAATACAGTACCCACGCTGCCACGCTACTCAACAACAACAACACCCTCGCTGCTGTGCTACCATGAGAGGAAGGGCAGCCAGAGGAGGAAACACGAGAGGGAGAGGAGTCAGAGTGATACAGTAGGCAATGAAGGTACGAACCTACCTCTTGTTTGATTTACATTGTTTTGATTTACGCCACCTCTTCAAGGACACAATACTCGCGTAAATCGAGTTACCTGTCATAACCATAAGCAGCCAACACTTGACACACCCATCATCACACAACGAGAGGAACAAACTTGGCGGAGGAAGTGTTTTTGTGTCTCAAGCGAGGGTAGTGGGCCTAACCCGGTAGCAGCGGGGATCATGTTTCTTAATGGTCCCTCCAAGCGAGAAAAATGAGAAAAAATCACCCCTCACACAAACCATTTCATAATATATATCAAAGCATTTCTGATCAGATTATGTATCATCTATTTTGGGGGGTTTATATCATGGCACAAATTTGGCCCGTCGCTGCTACGCAGTAAAGCCACAAATTTGGCCCGTCGCTGCTACACGGTAAAGCCACAAATTTGGCCAGTAGCTGCTACACGGTAAAGCCACAAATTTGGCCCGTCACTGCTACACGGTAAAGCCACAAATTTGGCCCGTTGCTGCTACACGATAAAGCCACAAATTTGGCCCGTCGCTGCTACACGGTAAAGCCAAAAATTTGGCCTGTTGCTGCTACATGGTTAACATTGCATCAGGAAACATTGGTTTGACTCCGGAGTATAGCAAAATGTAGTAAAATATGTGTACTGTGTTTTATAACCCGTACGGAATTGTAACCGATATGAATGATATTACACAAATATTAAGATACAAAGATAAACTTTTACGGTTCTATGAGAATCAGTCTGTAAGGTGCTGTTAAAAACTATTAGTATATAAAAAATAAGTACGTATATATAAAAATGAATAATATATCACATCTCCATCTCTCTTTCAGCGAGTAGCTAGCATTCCTAAATGCAAAATAATAGTTTAGTATTCCTAAATGCATAATAGCCTACTAGTTTCCTAAATGCAAAATAAGAGTTTAGTATTCCTAAATGCATAACAGCCTACTAGTTTCCTAAATGCAAAATAATAGCTTAGTATTCCTAAATGCAAAATAATAGTTTAGTATTCCTAAATGCATAATAGCCTACTAGTTTCCTAAATGCAGAATAATAGCTTAGTATTCCTAAATGCAAAATAATAGTTTAGAATTTGTATTTCTCTTGACTACTTCATTGCCTTATTAGCAAGTTATCACAGATTGTAAAACTCTTCCCACTTATAATTTATTACAGAAGTTGTAGATACGGTAAAACATGCAGAAAACCTTACACCATATGAATAGAATCCAATATTCCTCAAAACAACTCACCTCATTCCAAGATCACGACCCCCGGGTTAAGAACCGCTGAATTAGAAGCAAAAAACAATAAAGCAATATCAGCGACAGCAAGGGAGTGTAGCGCGGGGTACTACTTACTTGAAGCACTGGGTGTTCGCTACTAACCGACTATGCACGAGTGTTGCCGCCTATCCAGCGAGCTGCTGCGGCAAAGCCCTCCGACACAAGTCTTTTTTTTTTTCTTTTTTTTCTTTTTTCTTTTTTTTTACAACAAAGGAGGCAGCTCAAGGGCACACAAAAAAAGAAAACAATAATAAAAAAAAAGCCCGCTACTCGCTGCTCCTAAAAAAGATACAAAAGAGGTGGCGGAAAGGAAGATCAAATACGGGAGGAGAGGTGTCCTAGGAGATACCCTCCTCTTGAAAGAGTTCAAGTCGTAGGCAGGAGGAAATACAGATGAAGGAAGATCGTTCCAGAGTTTACCAGCGTGAGGGATGAAAGAGTGAAGATGCTGGTTAACTCTTGCATAAGGGGTTTGGACAGTATAGGGATGAGCATGAGTAGAAAGTTGAGTGCAGCGGGGCAGAGGCAGGGGGGTAGGCATGCAGATAGCAAGATCAGAAGAGCAGTCAGTGTGGAAAAATAGATAGAAGATAGAAGAGAGCAACATTGCGGCGGAATTTAAGAGGTAGAAGACTATCAGTATGAGGAGGAGAGCTGATGAGACGAAGAGCCTTAGCCTCCACTCTGTCCAGAAGAGCTGTGGTGGAGCCCCCACATGAGATGCATACTCCATACGATGTCGGACAAGATCCCTGTATATGTTCAGCAACTGTGCAGGGGAGAAGAACTGGCGGAGACGGTACAGAACACCCAGCCTCGAGGAAGCTGATTTAGTAAGAGATGAGATATGAAGTTTCCAGTTGAGATTTTGAGTTAAGGATAGACCGAGGATGTTTAGTGTTGAGGAAGGTGATAGCTGGGTGTTGTCAAAGAATAGGAGATAGTTGTTTGGAAGATTGTGCCGAGTGGATAGGTGGAGAAACTGTGTTTTTGAGGCGTTGAAGGACACCAGGTTCTTCTTGCCCCAATCGGAAATAATAGTAAGGTCTGAGGCTAAGCGTTCTACAGCCTCCAGCCTTGAGTCGTTAAGTTCCTGTAGGGTGGGTCTTCTATTAAAAGAAGTTGAGTAATGCAGAGTGGCATCATCGGCGTAGGAATGGATAGGACAGTTCGTTTTGGAAAGAAGATCATCAATGAACAACAGAAAAAGAGTGGGAGATAGGACAGAACCCTGTGGGACACCACTGTTAATAGATTTAGGGGAAGAACAGTGACCGTCTACCACGGCAGAAATAGAACGGTCAGAAAGGAAACTGGAGATAAAGGTACAGAGAGAAGGATAGAAACCGTAGGAGGGTAGTTTAGAAAGCAAAGATTTGTGCCAGACCCTATCAAAAGCTTTTGATATGTCCAGCGCAATAGCAAAAGTTTCACCAAAACAGCTAAGAGAGGATGACCAAGAGTCAATTAAGAAGGCTAGGAGATCACCAGTAGAACGCCCCTTGCAGAACCCATACTGGCGATCAGATAGAAGGTCAGAAGTGGAAAGGTGCTTTTGAATCTTCCGGTAAAGGATTGATTCAAAAGCTTTAGATAGACATGAAAGTAAAGCTATAGGACGGTAGTTTGAGGGATTGGAGCGGTCACCCTTCTTAGGTACAGGCTGTATGAAGGCATACTTTCAGCAAGAAGGAAAGGTAGATGTTGACAGGCAGAGGCGAAAGAGTTTGACCAGGCAGGGTGACAGCACGGAGGCAAACCTATAACTATGACACATTTTTTTCCTATTAAGCTCAAAGAAAGGATCCAGGATAGCAATGCACGTGAACCAGACCTTTAGAGAAAACCACCAGTAATCAAAACTTAATGGAGGAACCAAATTATTTACTGTATGGAAAAGTACTGATGAATAGTAATCATGTATATTTGAGGTGGTCACAACTCATTTTCTTAAGTGCTTAGCTCATTATTATTTTTCGAAACTTTTTCACGTAATGAAAATGCCCAAAAACGAATACATAATAAATAAATAGAAAACTAATGAATTTAACTCCTTGGCTGCGGATTTCTAACAAGAAGACATCACCAAGTTACAGGAATCGATCAAAAAGTGGCTGCTACAATTCAATGAAGAAAAATGCAAAGTCCTGCACCTTAGGAGGGGATATTCAGCACACTGCCAACACATGGGAAACACTCCACTATCCACCACAGAGGCAGAGAAAGACCTGGGACTATAATGTTACCAGGCTACCAGTGAAGGCGAAATCCGTGCCAATCGCAGCAGACGGGTTAAAGTTAGCACCAAATTAAGCTTAAGACAACCCACATGCTGTCCTGAAAACCACCCATCAACCCAGGCTCTAGATGAAACCATCCAAGTGAATCAAGAACAAGCTCCGGGGGGGGCAGCATGTGCTAACAAAACCTGGCGGCACTATAAAACACTTGCCTGTGCTATGACGGGAGGGGCCCGACTACCATCCAGCAGGCCCTTCAAGAAAGGCTGATATGGGCCAGCAAGGAAAAAAAAAAAAAAATGAAAAAAAAAAGCATGTTAGGAACCAAAGGTACTCTACAGTATTCTCAAAACACAGCCTGACAACAATCACTGGTCCAGCACTGTTGGACCCGGCAGCTTAATAGGGGATATGTTGCTGGTTTACAGGTTTACCTAATCCTGCCCATAACCCAGTAGCAGCGGCGGGCCAAATTTGTGGCTTTACCGTGAAGCAGCGACGGGCCAAATTTGTGGCTTTACCGTGAAGCAGTAATGGGCCAAATTTGTGGCTTTACCGTGAAGCAGTGATGGGCCAAATTTGTGGCTTTACCGTGTAGCAGCGACGGGCCAAATTTGTGCCCTGATATAAACCCCCCAAAATAGATGATACATAATCTGATCACAAATGCTTTGATATATATTATGAAATGGTTTGTGTGAGTGATGATTTTTTCTCAGTTTTCTCGCTTGGAGGGACCATTACGAAACATCATCCTCGCTGCTACTCAATTAACATATCATATAACATATATCCTTCACATATCCTATAACCTTAACATATCCTATACATCGAGTAGCAGGCTTTTTTATTGTTTCATTTTTTTGTGCCCTTGTACTGTATCTTTTGCAGTAAAGAAAAAGAAAAAAAAAAAATCATCAAATAGGAAAGGAGAGAAAGAGAGAATAATGAAAAATAAAGGAAGAAAGAGGGAAGGAAATAAAGAAAGAAAGCAAAACAAAGAGAAAGAAAACCAACCACTTCTACTACTATAACCGTTACTACTCCTACAGACATGGCAAATTTCACTGGTAACTAGATAGCGCCGCATTATTGATTCCAGTTTTTCGGCCATAACCCAAAAAATACTGCTCACAGAGGGCTAAATTTTGGATACTATATAGTTCATATGTATATCTACCTACTGTCAAAACTTAAGGAAAATTGAACCAGTACTTTTTGAGATATGGGAGTTCAAAAACTTTTGCGCCGAGTTCGTGCCCATTCACTAAGTCAAGATAGGGCTATTTGGGCTTAAGATAACACGGCATGGCAGAGCACAGGCTTGGTGGTGTCTCCCAACTTATCAAAATACTTGCATATTAATAATTTTTCGCTTACTTATTATTGATCCCCGTTTTTTGGCCATAACTCAAAAAATAGTTCACACAGACAGCTATATTTTGGATACTATATAGTTCACATATATGTCTACCAACTGTCAAAACTTGAGGAAGATTGAATCAGTACTTTTTGAGATATGGGAGTCCAAACTTTTTTGCACTGAGTTCGTGCGCCGAGTTCCTTACTATTCACTAAGTCAAAATAGGGCATTTGGGCAAGATAACGTGGCATGGCAGAGCACAGGCTTGGTGGTGTCTCCCAACTTAACAAAATTATTGCATATTAATAATTTTTCGCTTACTTATTATTGAGCCCCATTTTTCGGCCATAACTCAAAAAATGATGCACACAAACGGCTAAATTTTGGATACTATATAGTTCATATGTATGTCTACCTACTGTCAAAACCTGAGGAAGATTGAACCAGTACTTTTTAAGATATGGGAGTTCAATTTTTTTGCGTCGAGTTCGTCACTATTCACTAAGTCAAGATAGGGCTATTTGGGCAAGACAACATGGCATGGCAGAGTACAGGCTTGGTGGTGTCTCCCAACTTATCAAAATACTTGCATATTAATAATTTTCCGCTTACTTATTACTGTTCCCTGTTTTTTGGCCATAATTAAAAAAATAATGCACACAGACGGCTAAAATTTGGATTGTATGTCTACCTACTGTCAAAACTTAAGGAAGATTGAACCATTACTTTTTGAGATATGGGAGTCCAAACATTTTTGCACTGAGTTCATGCGCCGAGTTCGATACTATTCACTAAGTCAAAATAGGGCTATTTGGGCAAGATAACACAGCATGGCAGAGCACAGGCTTGGTGGTGTCTCCCAACTTATCAAAATACTTGCATATTAATAATTTTTTGCTTCCTTATTATTGTTCCCTGTTTTTTGGCCATAACTCAAAAAATACTGCATACAGATGGCTAAAATTTCGATTCTATATAGTTCACATGTATGTCTACCTACTGTCAAAACTTGAGGAAGATTGAACCAGTACTTTTTGAGATATGGGAGTCCAAATTTTTTTGCACTACTGAGTTCATGCGCCGAGTTCGTTACTATTCACTAAGTCAAGATAGGGCTATTTGGGCAAGATAACGCGGCATGGCAAAGCACAAACTTGGTGGTGTCTCCCAGATTAACAAAATAATTGCATATTAATAATTTTTCGCTTACTTATTATTGATCCTCATTTTTCAGCCATACCTAAAAAAATGATAAAGATAGACGGCTAAATTTTGGATACTGTATAGTTCACATGTATATCTACCTACTGTCAAAACTTGAAGAAGATTGAACCAGTACTTTTTGAGATATGGGAGTCCAAAATTTTTGGTGCCGAGTTCCTTACTATTCACTAAGTCAAGATAGGGCTATTTGGGCTCAAGATAACACGGCATGGCAGAGCACAGGCTTGGTGGTGTCTTCCAACTTATCAAAATACTTGCATATTAATAATTTTTCGCTTACTTATTGTTGATCCCAGTTTTTTAGCCATAACTCAAAAAATGCTGCAAACAGAGGGCTAAATTTTGGATAATATATAGTTCATATGTATGTCTACCTACTGTCAAAAACTGAGGAAGATTGAACCAGTACTTTTTGAGATATGGGAGTCGAAACAAATTTGTGCCGAGTTCATGCCTATTCATAAACCAACCAATATAAATGATACATAATCTGATCACAAATGCTTTGATATATATTTTGAAATGGTTTGTGTGAGGGGTGATTTTTTCTAATTTTTCTCGTTTGGGGGGACCATTAAGAAACATGATCCCCGCTTGCGGAGTTAAACTAACATGCACACAGGGAAATAAGTACCACCCACCCACACGGGGAAACACAAACTCCACCATTCCACACCTTAATTAAGCCCTAACCAAACTAGTGAGTGTTATCCATTGTTACCCCTGAGAAAAGGAAAGTCTGGTTTAGTCGGCGCAACATCTGTGGTCATATGCCGGAGAGAGACAGAAGGGGAAGGAATCATAGGATCCCAGGAATTATAGTCAGATCCCAGGAATTATAGAATATCCCAGGATTTAGTCAGATCCCAGGAGATGGGACACAACCCCCGATCAATACCTGGTACCCATTCACTGCTGGGTGGACAGGGGCGTAGGGTATCGGAAAGGCCGCCCAAATTTGTCCACTCTGCCCGGGAATCGAACCCAGGCTCTCTCGGTTGTGAGCTGAGTGTGCTAACCACTGCACCACGAAGCCAGGCTCTCTCGGTTGTGAGCTGAGTGTGCTAACCACTGCACCACGAAGCCAGGCTCTCTCGGTTGTGAGCTGAGTGTGCTAACCACTGCACCACGAAGCCAGGCTCTCTCGGTTGTGAGCTGAGTGTGCTAACCACTGCACCACGAAGCCAGGCTCTCTCGGTTGTGAGCTGAGTGTGCTAACCACTGCACCACGAAGCCAGGCTCTCACGGTTGTGAGCTGAGTGTGCTAACCACTGCACCACGAAGCCCCCTTACCTATGAGGAAGACACACACAGCACCCTTTTGGCCTCACCTTCCTTCCTCTCCCCACACAAGTAATCCCACAGCGCCTCTTCAAAAAGTGTTCACGGCTGCATGTGTTAATAACTCTACCTCTTTGGCTCTCCCGTCACGTCCCAGGCAGCCGGGGAACACCCTCTCCTTGGCTTGATTAATTGATCGTGTGTTTCCAAAGAACAGAAGAAAATCAAATCTCGGGGCCTGATCTTGGTCTTGATCTTGATGTCTGGGAGGCTCGAGGTTTCTCCCAGCCAGGCGTCACACATCTGGCACACTTTGCTGCGGGACTCAGACCATCTAGAGTTGCCCTCCTCTAGTGTAAAGAAAGTATCCACGTCTAAGTTATCGCAATCTGAAAACATTTTATACAGCTCTATCATACCGTTTACCGTTGATGAGCTTTCAGGCCCCGGTCCGCCAGCGCTCCACAGGGCCGCTAACATTATAACAGTAATATTAGCACCTCAACTTGTCCTCAATCCTCATATTTGTTAAGTCGTAGGATTTAGTGAACAAGTGAGTCTTCAGCGCTTTCTTCAACACTGCCAGACTGTCACTGTTCTATACGGCCCCTGGTGACTCATGATAGAGCCGCGGGGCACTCTTCTCAAATGCTCTCAAACCCAGTTCCAGGTTGACCCTGGGCTCATAGAGTCTATACTGTTCTGTACTGTGTTGAAATGCCACAATTTTATCTTTACTACACTCCCACACGGCCTCTGCGTGTAACGAAACACACGAGAAATTAATCCAGACAAGGAAAGCTTTTGCCGGCGCCGGGGATCGAACCCGCGACCAGCGTAACGGGAAAGCCACTCCTTTACCAGTCGGCCAAAGAGGTACCCACTGGCTAAGTGGGTTAGGATTTATTCATGTTAGGCCCTGCCTCCACAACCTTATTCCGATAGTATTCCCTTTTCCGTTTTATCACAAGCCGATTTTCTTGGTTTCTCGCCTCCTGTATGCTCTTCTTGCCTCATCTGTTTTTTGCCTACGCCACAGTCTTTCTTTTTTCTTCTTCTCTCTTTTTGCCCTCAGTATTTCCGCATTAAACCAAGGTGCATGATCTCTCTCCACTATCTCCTTTTCAATCAGAGGACAGAGGCTGTTATACTCATCTTTAGCTAAACCATTACATAGTGTTAAGCCGGACGTGTTACTTGGGTTCCGTGTCGCCGTCAGGAGACTCCGTGGGAGGGAGATATGACTGGGACTGGCCCTCTCTCGCCCTCTTCTCCTATATATATCCAGAACAGTACAGTCTAGAATGTTACAGTATATTTTAGATCATACAAGAACGAGTCTCGTCTACACGGCCGTGCTGTGTAGACGTGCGTTGTCCTGCGCTCCGTCCGTGGATGCCCTGCCTTCCACGGAATAAACGGTGTCTAGAGGACATGGCTGACGAACATTCCTACTCGGCGGCTTCCGGGCAGTGTCCTGCCCCTGAGGAACGGCGCCTGTGGTCTGAGGAGACTGAAGAGATGGACGACTCTGCCGAACTTGACCCTCGCCTTTGTTCGGAGGACCACGTGGCCAGCGCTAGCAAGCGGCTCAAGTCGGATAATCCTGGCTGCCTCTCCCCCACTGCCTCTCCTGTTAAAGCTGCCACCGCACCCATGGAGGGTGTGCAGTCTGGTAGCTCTGAGACTGTCCTGGTCGACGGTGAGGTGCCCCTGGAGGACACGCACCCAGCCGCGCCAACCCGCCCGCCGCCGCCTAGACTTCCCCGCCGAGGCCGGGCTGACACCAGCCCAGCAATACACGTGGTTTGCATCTCTACTGAAGCAGCACGGTGAGTTGGAGCCGCTCTTCAAGGAGGGTAGGCTCCGACCTTATCTCACGGTCAGGGACGACGTCGCCTTCTACAAGCGGCTCCTCACTGAGGGGTTCCTCGACGTAGTTTTGGTCGAAAATGCAGCGGAGCGGCAGCACACTGTCATCATCCACAATGTGCCGCTCTACGTGAATGCCAACCTCATTGAGACCCCAGACAACTTTCTGTGGTTAAAGCGCAGGTAAGCGGGCACGGCCCCTCGCCCGCAGCTTCTTGGAGCGGTGGTTGGCCACGTCCCGACAGAGGTGCACCTCCTCGGGGTGGGTCGTAAGGCTGTGGAGCCCTACACGGCGGAGCCCGACATCTGTCGCCACAACGTCCGAGTTTCCGCCCCTGCCGGGCTCGTCCGCCCCTGCTGCCCCAGCCTCACCCACTGCCACCCCTGTGCCTCGCCAGGCTCCTGCTCCGGCACCCCAGCCACAGCCTACCGTCCCCCCTGTGCCGGCTGCCAGTCCCCCCGCTGTCGATGGGTCGACCCCTGTCCTCCATCAGATCCTCGCTGCAGTCACCCAGCTGCAGGAGACGCTGGCTGCAACGATCTCCAGGGTGGCGGCCTTGGAGCAGCGAGTCTCCACGCCCCCGCCTGTGCGTGAGCTCTCCTCCATCCCGGCCCCTGCTCCAGCTTCAGCCCCGGCCCCGTGCCCTGCCCTGCCGTCTGCTGGTGAGGCCATGGACGCCGATAGTGGGGACAGTGTGGTTCCCCCTGCGGGCCAGATGCAGAACACCCCAGCAACCCCACCGGCTGTGGTGACTGCAGCTGCCGAGGGAACGGCCGAACCTCGCCATGGCCAGACGGGTCCTTCACCTTCGGAGGTCGATACACCACAATAAAGGTGCATTTCCTTCTATCAATTTCACAGATGACTTGCACTAATTCAAAGGTATCCCACCTTTCTGATGCTTTTCTCCGAATCTTCTTAAAAGAATTCGAAAGAAAGATCCCAACACCACTCCCTCGTCACATGTAGAAAGGTACGAGTTACTGCATGGCGTCATCTCACGAATCTTGGCGACGTCGTAGTCATTTAGCCATGTTTCAGTTACCGCTAAAATGTCAAGATACTTTTCTTTGATGAGATCACGGATATCTAGAGTTTTGTTTCCCACAGACTGAACATTTAGCAGACCACATTTAATCTTTGTATCTGAGGAATTAGTAGCCATGATGTGTTATGTTACGAATTCTCTCAATTTCAGTCTGAAAAACTACACAACACTGGTTATTCGCCGAGTGATTAACTTCAGACTTCTTGTACCTCACACAATTTATACATTTGCTCGAAGTTCCGGGGCAGTCTTTCGCTTTATGCTCTCCTGCACATTTATAACATACTGGGTTCTCACCATTGGCCTTGGCAGTGCATTTGGACTCAATATGACCAAATCTCTGACAATGATAACATATTATTGCATGGTATCTGTCTCTCACAGTATACACCACCCATTCAAGTATTGTTCTATCGTGGTGCTTGTAGATTAGCTCTCTAACCATTGGATCACATTTCAGGATATAATGTGCTGTGCCACCAGCAGCAGGCTTACTAAAAATTTTCTCAATTTTCTCCTCAACTTGTGGAATCGAGTGTAGGAACTCATTTCTTTTAAGCAGTGTCTCAATTATCTTATCTGAGTCTCCTCCTTGTGCACATTACAAATCATGATCTTTGGCCTCAGTTTTCCCACACTTTTAGTACTGACTTTCTCCACAGATTGCAATTTTTGGGCTGCCTCATTCCTCATCATCAAAGTTCATTATAATATTACCTCCAATAGTGAATCTTGAATCAGTAATCTGAATGCCATGTAATGCTTCAGAAACTTCACTTTTCAACTCTGTAGCCTTTTTATCTTGTTCCGAGGCCTTGACAACAAGTAAATTCTTCTTAACTTTCCTCTTACGTTTGGTGACCTCAGCACAAGTTGCATCTGCTGACTCCACATGTTCAGCCCGTTGCAAAACGTCCGCCACATCCTGCGCCACCTCCCCCAGCTCCTCCTTCACGCTGACCGCTTGTGACTCAACTGCTTGTTTCACTTCTGATATTTCCTTAGATAATTCCAGCTTGAATTCTTCCATTTTTCCCACAATTTTGGTAGCTAGAGATGCTTTATGAAGACATTTGTCGCAAATCCAATTTACTTTAGATATATTTTCCGACTTAATTCCAGACAGATGAGCACACTTCACATGACACCACTTAGGGCACAGACAGCACCCTATCCACTTATTGCCTGTGGGATCCGCACAAACGTAACAGAGCTCCACCGAGTTCTTGGCTCGGCCAGCCATGTCGATTCAGCGTTTTCGCGAGCAAGGCGCAGCACCTCCGACCCGCGCGGCGACTCACTACTCACTCATATCCCCCCTTAGACATCTCTCAAATGAAAACATATTTAGCCTCTTGTTCACTTTTTTTTTTCCTATGTACTCACCCTACAAATTAGATCCCTGTCCTAAGCAATGTAAAGTAAATGAATATATATTTTTTGCTTAAATTTGTTTAATATTGTTTATAGAGTTTTTTTTATCATGGGGGAATAATGAAAGCACCGCCCTGATTTTCTTTCTCTATTCTTTTATGCACATCCTTAGGCCCCCCAGTGATCAGAGGCCCTGCACAACGATTGTAGTGAGCACCTAGGAAGGGCTGGCCTTGATTAACCCGGTAGCAGCGACGGGCCAAATTTGTGGCTTTACCGTGTAGCAGCGACGGGCCAAATTTGTGGCTTTACCGTGTAGCAGCGACGGGGCAAATTTGTGGCTTTACCGTGTAGCAGCGACGGGCCAAATTTGTGGCTTTACCGTGAAGCAGCGACGGGCCAAATTTGTGGCTTTACGTGTAGCAGCGACGGGCCAAATTTGTGCCATGATATAAACCCCCAAAATAGATGATAGATAAACTGATCACAAATGCTTTGATATATATTATGAAATCATTTGTGTGAGGGGTGATTTTTTCTCATTTTTCTCACTTAGAGGGACAATTAACCCCTTTACTACGGATTTCCTGCAGTCAGAACTCACAAAGCTACAGGAATGGAACAAAAAGTGTCTGCTACAATTCAGTGAAGAGAAATGTAAAGTCCTGCACCTTGGAAGGGTATCCAGCACACCAATACCACATGGGAAACACTCCACTATCCACCACAGAGGCAGAGAAAGACATGGAGTATAGTTACCAGGCTACATGCAGTGAAAGCCAAATCCGTGCCAATCGCAGCGGACGGGTTAAGAAACATGATCCCCGCAGCTACCACCGGGTTAAACCAATACACAGGTGCAGGAGAGTGACAGGTGTGAGTGGGAAGATGACTTGGCAAATGATACCACACAGTGTACTGAAGCATAACTACTTTTATTTCCTAAATCAGCTATATATGAATTTAGCTTGTTTATAGTGTACAGTTTCATATTCATAAACCTTGTATTATAAAAGGTTTGGTTAGATTATGAGGTAAGTGAGGTTAGGTAATTTGAGTTAATATCTGTTGAACTCTTACTTACCTAACCTAATCTAACCTTACCTTATCTAGCCTAATCTAACCTAGTCTTACCTAACCTAATCTAACCTTTGTTGCTTTTCAAGGGAGTTGGGTATTTATCTGTGGAAATACTAATATTTTTTGTACATGAAGCTGTGACTGTAACAATGCAATGCTTCCCAGCAGCTGTGTATTTCTGCCACTTCATAGAGAAATAGGGTCGTGTGGTCACGACCCGGACAAGGTCTCGACCCGGACAGTCTTGATTAACCAATGAACGATCGAGCCTTGGATGACGTCAGAGCTATGACGTATGAGGGAGGGCGGTCCTAACTAGACGCCATTTGCAAACCTCCCCGCCGACGCTCCGCTTGTAAGCATGGTAAGAATTTCGATTTTAAGAGGTCGCGATCTTAATTTTCGGCATCAGGATATATTGTGCCATGACCACGAATAAGGCGTGATCAACTTGTGATAAGTTTTGTTATGTAATATAGCCATATTGGCATAAAATCAGTGATAATACGGAGTGCCTAAACAACAATGGACTCGTTTGGGGTGCCCGCTAAACAAAATTATGCCGTGTTCTCGACTCGGACAATTTTTGACAATTCATGCAAATTAAGTGTACTGGAAAAACCAATTAAAAAGTGAATGATTGCATAGTTCTTACAACTATAATGTACCATATGTGAGATAAAGCCATGGAAAAGGCTGGAAATGGGTGTTTGCCACGGCTAAATATCGAGTGATTTTTCGAAGTGTTTTATTGATGGAAGTGAATTATTTTTAGCATTAATGTGCCCCATTAGTGTTTACTTCTCCAAATTGAAATATTTAACCTAGGCCAATTGTTTATATTTTTTACGAATTTTTAAAAAAATGATGTGCGTGGTCTCGACTCGGACAGTGTGCACGTGATGTCCGAGTCGAGAACACGGAGGTATAAGAAGGATTTTTTTTTTTTTTTTAAATGACTCTGTCAATCACTCTCATTTTAACCTAAAACCAATATTAATACTATATATTAACATACGAAAGAAAAAAGGCGTAGTTTTAAGGAATTCAGTTACCTTTTTTTTTATCATATATATTTTTTTATTACATTGATATTTTGCTACCAATTGTTTTATTCCACCTTTCAGTGTCATGTTCTGGATGTTCTTAGTAAGAAAAAATATAAAACATTGGTGTAAGTGTGTTTTTGGTGGACCAAAACATCCGTCCGGGTTGAGACCACAACCCCGTCCGGGTCGTGAACACGCGGTCTCGACCCGGACAGAGAATTCTGGATTTTAAAAACGGCTGTAAAACCAATACTATGATATCTACAGATATGAAACTCATAGCATAAGATGGGGAATTAGTTAAGCTTTCTTTTTAAGCACAAAATCTCTCCTGTAGCTCAATAACTTTTTTTTTTATGAATATTATTCACTTTACTGTCCGGGTCTTGAACACATCACCCTAACTACAACTTTGTCAACATAATAAAATTCCGTACAGGTGAAAAATGTAAGCATGCAGAAGAAATGATGCAAACCTCTACTAAATATTTACTGAAGGCTTAACTTAGGGAAATAAACCCTGGAACAAAGGGGCAGAAACCTTAAAACTCTCTCATCTTCTTAACCCCTTGACCGCGGATTTCCTTGTCAGACCTCACCAAGCTACAGGAATGGAACAAAAGGTGGCTGCTACAATTCAATGAAGAAAAATGTAAAGTCCTGCAGCTTGGGAGGGGATATCCAGCACACCAATACCACATGGGAAACACTCCACTATCCACCACAGAGGCAGAGAAGGACATGGGAGTATATGTTATCACGTTACCAGTAAAAGCGAAATCCGTGCCAATCGCAGCGGACGGGTTAAGAGGGAGAGAAAATGAAGGAGTTACAAATGTATAGTTCCTTGACACATGAAACTCATACAGTAGGATGTAAAAAAAGGATCCATCCATCACATCTCATTAACATAACTCAAGTCCTGATATTTCAACATATTTGTCATTTGTCACAGACCACTTTGCCTACAGGCACTACATAGACAGGTATATTTACCGACATACAAGGGGTGCAAGTTACCCCATTGATCACATCTACTGACATACAAGGGGTGTAGGTTATCTCATTTATCACATTTACTGACATACAAGGGGGGCAGGCTATCCCATTAACACATGGAACAGCTTGCGGGAAGAGGTGGTGGAGGCGTACAGTGCCCAACAAATGATGGAAAGGCAAAGGAATGTAGATATGGAGACGGGACTATTACAGCTTAGGCCGGGCCCGGTAGACTACCAACAGGTCAATACAAATAGGTAAATATACACACACACACACACACACACACACACAAGCACAACCTGCCTTGATTCCCCATCTGGGCTATATTTTCTGTCCTTCATGCTAGTCAATGCTGCCCTGCACCGCCTAGTCCCACATACAGCAGCACAACACAACACCTCAGAGGTGAATCTTCACATGTCTGCTAATCTCACCTCTGGTCATGAAACGCTTTCCACAAGCATCACATTTGAACCCTTTGTGACCAGTGTGTCTTATGCTATGAGTCTTCAGGTATGACTTTAAACAGAATCTTTTCCCACAAACTTCACATTCATGATTTCTTTCACCAATGTGTGTAAGGATGTGTCTGTTGAGGTGACTCTTCCGATTAAATCTTTTCCCACAGACTTCACATTCATGATTTCTTTCACCAGTGTGTGTAAGGATGTGTCTGTTGAGGCTACTCTTCCGATTAAATCTTTTCCCACAGACTTCACATTCATGATTTCTTTCACCAGTGTGTGTAAGGATGTGTCTGTTGAGGTCACTCTTCTGATTAAATCTTTTCCCACAAACTTCACATTCATGATTTCTTTCACCAGTGTGTGTAAGAATGTGTGTGTTGAGGTGACCCTTCCGATTAAATCTTTTCCCACAAACTTCACATTCATGATTTTTTTCACCAGTGTGTGTAAGGATGTGTGTGTTGAGGTTACCCTTCCGATTAAATCTTTTCCCACAAACTTCACATTCATGATTTCTTTCACCAGTATGTGTAAGGATGTGTCTGTTGAGGTTACTCTTCCGATTAAATGTTTTCCCACAAACTTCACATTCATGATTTTTTTCAGCAGTGTGTGTACGAATGTGTGTCTTGAGTTTACCCTTCTTGGTGAAACTTTCCCCACAAACTGCACAATCATGATTTCTTTCAGCAGAATGAGTGAGTGTCTTAGTCAAAGTCACCCTTCCCAGGGAGGCTTTTCTCACACTCCTGGCTCTCATGGTTTCCTGAACCAGTGTGTGCAAGTCTGTGTCTGATGAACTTCCTCTCCCCTATCAAATTGTCCTACACTCTTGACACTCAACCTTTCCCTTCCTTTATGGCTGGAGAAGGCAGCAGCACGGTGGTGGTGGTTATTCTGATCAGGCCTTGGTCCTCACACCAGTGACAGTCTGCTCCGCTGCTCCTGGCCACTCAGGCTGCAGGCCAGCCTTGAGGGAGAGAGGGCAGCAAGTCTTCCTCAACGCTACACTCATGGCCAGTAGTCCTTCCTGGTGTGTGGGAGATGTGTTAGGTCACATGTTCCATCAAGGTACAGGCAAGCCCCCTTAACAAACAATTATATCGCTGAGAAGCTGTTCACTAAGCAAAGTTTTGTTGTGCCAACTCATTATAACGTAGGTTAATTGGAGTGTGCTTACAGAACCCCAACTTTTCCCCTTTCACTCATACTGACCACTTATTTGCACAGTAAGAAGTCGTAGCTACTTGTGCACTTCCTGACTCCTCAGCGACACACCTGCACACCACGGTACTGGACTGAACACTGGTGGCTGGGTTGACGTGCATGATCACTGTGTGTGCGAATCACCTCATATGTGACCGTCATCACCTGTAGTACTGCAGGACACTGGCCTTTACCAACACCCTCCACCACTCACTATTAGGTGTTAATGTACTCAAATTTAAGTGGGATTCATTAACCTGTACAGCCTGTATTTTTTGGGGGGGTTTATATCATGTGAAAAATTTGGCCCGTCGATGGTACTGGGTTAAGCACGGGAAAAACACAAACGTACCTCACGCACCAAGGGCAGAATGGTAACTAAAATGTCACGGCCGTACAGCACCTTATGTCTAACAGATTTCCTTCCACGACACAAATTAACCCCCCATGCCAGGATTGCAGAGAACAATAGTAATCTAGGGTTAAATATCTCTTTACCACGAGTTCTACTGACTAGATTCCGTCCGGTACTTGCCAGATTAAACATTAGTCTTCGTGGAAACTATTGGAAAAATGGTTCTAGCTATACGTGCGGCAGGAGAGTAGAAAAAATGCAAGAATGGTGTAAGCTTAGTTGCGAGTATTTAGCTTGTAATAACTGGATGGTAGAGTGTTTCTCACCAATGCACCTGAAAAATGTTACCATAAACACTTGGGATCAATGTCTTGTAGAATATAGGACTGTGCATCATGATTTATCACGTGAGAGATTTTTGAGTGTGTGAGTCCTCATCGCTTCAACAGGCTCTGACCAAGTTCTAGTTAACCCGTTGACTGCGAACTTCCTACAAGCAGACATCACCAAGCTACAGGAATGGAGCAAAAAGTGGCTGCTACAATTAGATGAAGCAAAATGTAAAAGTCATGCACCTTGGGAGGGGATATTCAGCATATCAAAACACATGGGAGACACTCCACTGTCAACCACAGAGGCAGAAAAAGACCTGGGAATATGTGTTAACAGGCTACCAGTGACCGCCAAATCCGTGCCAATCGCAGCAGACAACTTAAAGTAGCTAGTGATCACTGGCAATTTTGGGGGTAGGGAACCACAACAATTGGAGTGACCTGAGGTGAGGCTGGGTCATTGTTGGCAAATAATTGAATCATGGCATTGAGTTTTCTTAGGGCCGCTTCACAGTCATTTTGTTTGTTTTGATTGTTACCAATGGCGCCGGTCGATGCTAAAGTTTTCCACATGAAACTGGCCTATGGGGTAGTGGCAGCTGCAGAGGAAGCGAGAGGTGTTGAGTGTGTGGCAAGGTGCGGGGCTAGGCTAATCCCGCAGCCGCAACTACCCCATCGGCCAGTTTAACGTGGAAATACTATAGCGTCGATCGCCGCCATTGGTAACTATCAAAACAAACAAAATGACTGTGAAAGCGGCCCTTAGTCTCTGACCGATAACTATAGCAAAAGAACAAACCAACATCAATGAATAACAGTTTTAATGCTAACTCTAATTTTCTATCGTTGTTTGTGTGGTTACGACCGTCTTGGAGCATAAAAATGATAAATCCAATCGTCATAGTACAATAATTTGACAACGCTGGGCTGGGTCTCAACATACATTTTTTTTTTTACAACAAAGGAGACAGCTCAAGGGCACAAAAAAAGGAAACAATAATAAAAAAAAGCCTGCTACTCGCTGCTCCTACAAAAAAGAATTTGTGATCAGATTATGTACATCTATTTTGGGGGGGTTATATCATGGCACAAATTTGGCCCGTCGCTGTTACACGGTAAAGCCACAAATTTGGCCCGTCGCTATATCTTACCTAACCTAACCGGACCTGACCCCCACCCCCCCTGCTGCCAAAATACAATGTGATAGACTGCACTCATAAACTTTATACAGGAAAATTTAGATCTTTCTTTAATTTTGCAAAGGCTATTAGTTGCTGCACAGCATTCAACAACTCATACAAAGTTTCATTTAGTCGGCGTAACATCTGTGGTCATATGCCAGAGAGAGACAGGAGGGGAAGGAATTATAGGAGAAGGGAACAGATCCCAGGAGATGGGACACAACCCCCGATTAATACCTGGTACCCATTCACTGCTGGGTGGACAGGGGCGTAGGGTATCGGAAAAGCCACCCAAATTTTTCCACTCCGCCCGGGAATTGAACCCGGGTTCTCTCGGTTGTGAGCTGAGTGTGCTAACCACTGCACCATGAAGCCTCATGGTGTAGGCATGAACCTCAAGTGAATGGCTACCTTTACTTTCATATTAGACAGTTCTGTAAAACACTGGAAGGAGGTTGGTGTAACATGGAGTTTTACCCTTTTCATCTTTACATTGTTCCTGTCTTGAGGTGTGAAGGTAGATAGAAGACGTATGTGACAACAAGAGCAGTTGGTTAACTCGGTAGCTGAGGAGATCAGGTTTCTTAAAGGCCCCTCTAAGCGAATTAACCCCTTCACCGCGGATTTCCCACAAGAAGACATCACCAAGCTACAGGAATGGAACAACAAGTGGCTGCTACAATTCAATGAGGAAAATTGTAAAGTCCTGCACCTTGGGAGAGGATATCCAGCACACCAATACCACATGGGAAACACACCACTATCCATCACAGAGGCAGAGAAAGACCTGGGAGTATATGTTACCAGGCTACCAGTGAAGGCCAAATCCATACGAATCGCAGCAGATGGGTTAATGAGAAAAAAATCATCACTCAAGCAAACCATTTCATAACATATATCAAAGCATTTGTGATCAGTTTATACATCATTTATTCTGGGAGGTTTATATCATGGCAAAAATTTGGCCCATCACAGGTACACGGTAAAGCCACAAATTTGGCCCGTCGCTGCTGCCGGGTTCAGTAGGAAACAAGAGAGTGAAAGCTGCATATATAGAATCTTAACAAAAAGGAGATGAAAATTTTTTGGCTAATCCTCCACTTTTTTTTCAAGATACTACTTTTTTATAGTTTTTGATGTTTTAACCCGGTAGCTGCGGGAACCATGTTTCTTAAAATGCCTGAATGAAAGTTGTGTTATTTGCCCCACTGTCAAAATTGTTTACAACACTGGTCTCGTGACGGTGCATGCTCAGACTAGCAAGCGAGATTTGTACAGTCTCACAAAGCTTTTAAATTGTATTAAGAGTTGCTGGAAGGCTGAATCAGACATATAGTAACATTATCATCCTCGGTGTTTTTAGAACGACACTCTGTACGAGTTGTATTTATATGTACAGAGTGTACGTCATTCTAGAAACAGCGAGGATGGTGGTACTGTATGTTTGATTCAGCTTTCCAGCAACTCTTAATGTGTTAAAAAAGCATTGTGAGACTGAACAGGTCTACACTTAATGGTCTGAGCATGCGCAGTTCACGAGAGACCAGTGTTTGTAAACAAAAGCGCGAGCTTTTGACGATGGGACACCAAATAACACAACACCGGGTGCCTTCAGAATCATGGAATGGTCACAAACGAATATGGAATATCAAATATGAGGCAGTGAATAATCATTTTTGGGGCAAAGTTAAATGATTTTTCTCTATGATATATTGATTTTTGAGTAGCATAAAAAAAAATAACCTAGTGTTTTAATTTTCATGATCTAAGCATGAAATCTCATCACCGAAGATATTTCATACCCCGAAGTTTTTTCATACAACACCGGGCCACGCATGCACAGTAGGGAGACAACGTTTTTTTTCTGAGAGGCGGAAAAAAAGTAGCGATTATTGCTAGTTTGGTTACAAAAGTAACGAAGATACCGATATATATTTAAATAAGTAGCGGATGGCCGATAATCCGATTTTGTTATCAGCGATAAAGTATCGCGATAACTTATCACGATAACGCCCAGCTATGTAGACAAGGCATATGTGGAGTGAGCCAGCCGGGCCCACGCACTTCAAGTCTAGTTAGCCTCTTGACTGCGATTTCCTACAAGAAGACATCACCAAGCTACAGGAATGGATCAAAAAGTGGCTGCTATAATTCAATGAAGAAAAATGTAAAGTCATGCACCTTGGGAGGGGATATCCAGCATACTAATACCACATGGGAAACACTCCATTATCCACCACAGAGGCAGAGAAAGACATGAGAATATATGTTACCAGTGAAGGCCAAATTCGTTCCAATCGCAGCAGACAGGTTAAGAAATCTGTGGATAGTCAGCCATTGCTGCACAACAGAGTATATAAGAACTACTTCTCAACTCACCCAGTGATGAGACGGGAGCGCCAGGCGGCTTGAACACGAGAGAGGCAATGTTGGACCTTCCACCCATCCCACACGCCGGCTATCCTGAAACAAATTCAAATCTTTCAACACTGGAGACAACACTACAGTGAAACCAAACTGTCTGTCTGTTCATGAGCTGGCTTTTCTTTCTGTTACACAGTTTAACATTTATCACTTCCTCTCATATGTAAGGTAAAGGTAACATATGAGAGGAAGAGATAGGTGTTGGGACTGTGTGGCAGAGCAGAGGGGAGAAATGGACCCTCGGGAGCCTCCGCCCAAACGGACTCGACAATTTGGTTTCACAATAGGAAGTAATGAAGTCTTATAATCCTCACAAACACTAAGCACAATATGAAGGCATAAACATCAAGGAACAGGATAATACATCTTAGAAATCTGAAAAGATAATCATATATGAGAAAATCAAAGATCATTTTCTTGCCCTGACATGTGTAATGCGTACTTTTCATTGTAATAAAAGATATATACATATCTATGTACCTAATAACAGATGTCTTTTTATTAGCCCGGTAGCAGCGGGGATCATGTTTCTTAATGGTCCCTCTAAGCAAGAAAAATGAGAAACAATCATCACTCACACAAACCATTTCATAATATATATCAAAGCATTTGTGATCAGAATATGTATCATCAATTTTTGGGGGTTTATTTCATGGCACAAATTTGGCCCGTCACTGCTACATGGTAAAGCCGCAAATTTGGCCCGTCACTGCTACACGGTAAATATTAAATTTGGACCGTCGCTGCTACACGGTAAAGCCACAAATTTGGCCGGTCGCTGCTGCCGAGTTAACATTGCATCAGGAAACATTGGTTTGGCTCCAGAGTATAGCAAAATGTAGTAAAATATGTGTACTGTGTTTTATAACCCGTACGAAATTGTATCCGATATGAATATACCTCAATGATATTACACAAATATTAAGATACAAGGATAAACTTTTATGGTGCTATGAGAATGAGCCTGTAAGGTGCTGTTGAAAACTATTAGTATATAAAGAATAAGTACGTATATATAAAAATGAATAATATATCACATCTCCATCTCTCTTTCAGCGAGTAGCTAGTATTCCTAAATGCAAAATAATAGTTAAGTATTCCTAAATGCATAATAGCCTACTAGTTTCCTAAATGCAAAATAATAGCTTAGTATTCCTAAATGCAAAATAATATTTTAGTATTCTTAAATGCATAATAGCCTACTAGTTTCCTAAGTGTAAAATAATAGCTTAGTATTCTTCAATGCAAAATAATAGTTTAGTATTCCTAAATGCATAATAGCATACTTTAGTCTGTTCACTTAAGCTAGATTCCTGGCGCCTAGGCAGGTTGGTAAGCAGCTGATTGGCTGCTCCACTCTGCTAACACTCATGTTGGACCACGTCTTTGTATGTCATGGAGACATGTTGTTATGTATATGCCATAGCTCACCTCATATAACTTTGCTGACACCATCAAACTCAGCAGTGACTGAACTCAGTGACTGAAGAATCGGTTAATTGTAAAAAACTCAAAAATGGTATACGATGAGTTGAAATGATGTTAAAAATGTATATACATTTTACTTATAAAACAGTTGTTCATTGACTGCAGAAATATATTATTACATTACGTAGGAAAATCTCTCGTGAACACGATAGTGTGATCAGAATGCAGTTAAAGCTCTACGTATTGAAAACACAGGGTTGTTTATAGCAATATTTCACTCGCCCCAACCATCATGGCGCTCAAGACACACAGTATGATGATGTTAAAAAAACGAGTGTTGCGCGCGTCATGATGGTTGCAGCAAGTGAAATGTTGCTATAAACAACCCTGTGTTTTCAATATGTGGAGCTCTATCTGCATTCTGATCAGACTATCGTGTTCACGAGAGATTTTCCTACGTAACGTAATAATATATTTCTGCAGTCAATGAGCAACTGTTTAAAATAGTGAGCATAAGTAAAACTTGTTATAAACATTTTTTTAACATCTTCACGGTTCAGCTCATCGTAATACTATTTTCTTTTTTGTTTTGTTGAGTTTTTACAATACATCTTGATTCTACAGTCACTGCTGAGTCTGATGGTGTCAACCAAAACAGGCTAGCTCGTATATGAGGTGAGCTATGGCATATACTAAAGAAACATGTCTCACTCAAGCATGCAAGATCTGGTCCGACATGAGTATTAGCGGCAGAGAGGCAAGCTGAAGTTATCAGGTTGGTAAGCTGCAAGCTTACCAACCTGCCTAGGCACCAAGAATCTAGGTTAAGTGAACAGACTAAAGTTTCCTAAATGCAAATTAATAGCCTAGTCTCCTAAATGCAAAATCATAGCTTTGTATTCGTAAATGCTAAATGATTGCTTGGTATTCCTAAATGCAAAATAATAGCCTCGTATTCATGAATTCAAATAGCATATTATTCCTAAATGCTAAATAATAGCCTAGTGTTCATGAATGCAAAATAATAGCCTAGTTTTACTAAATGCAAAATTATAAGCTGGTGTACACAGTAAAATTATAATGTATTTGTCTTGACTACTTCATTGGCTTATTAGCAAGTTATCACAGATTGTAAAACTCTTCCCACTTATAATTTATTACAGAAGTTGTACATACGGTATAACATGCAGAAAACCTTACACCATATGAATAGAATCCAATATTCCTCAAAACAACTCACCTCATTCCAAGGACATCACGACCCCCGGGTTAAGAACCGCTGAATTAGAAGCAAGAAACAATAAAGCAATATCAGCAACAGCAAGGGAGTGTAGCGCGGGGTACTACTTACTTGAAGCACTGGGTGTTCGCTACTAACCGACTATGCACGAGTGTTGCCGCCTATCCAGCGAGCTGCTGCAAAGCCCTCGACACAAGTCAAGGATACGGAGTCTATGTCAAAACCTATATCTATGACACATTTTTTTCCTATTAAGCTCAAAGAAAGGATCCAGGATAGCAATGCACGTGAACCAGACCTTTAGAGAAAACCACCAGTTATCAAAACTTAATGGAGGAACCAAATTATTTACTGTATTGAAAAGTACTGATGAACAGTAATCATGTATATTTGAGGTGGTCACAACTCATTTTCTTATGTGCTTAGCTCATTATTATTTTTTTGAAATATTTCACCTAATGAAAATGCCCAAAAACGAATACATAATAAATAAATAGAAAACTAACGAATTTAACCCCTTGGCTGCGGATTTCTAACAAGAAGACATCACCAAGCTACAGGAATGGATCAAAAAGTGGCTGCTACAATTCAATGAAGAAAAATGAAAAGTCCTGCACCTTGGGAGGGGATATCCAGCACACCGCCAACACATGGGAAACACTCCACTATCCACCACAGAGGCAGAGAAAGACCTGGGACTATAATGTTACCAGGCTACCAGTGAAGGCGAAATCCGTGCCAATCGCAGCAGACGGGTTAAAGTTAGCACCAAATTAAGCTTAAGACAACCCACATGCTGTCCTGAAGACCACCCATCAACCCAGACTCTAGAAGAAACCATCCAAGTGAATCAAGAACGAGCTCCGGGGGGGGCAGCATGTGCCAACAAAACCTGGCGGCACTATAAAACACTTGCCTGCGCCATGACAGGAGGGGCCCGACTACCATCCAGCAGGCCCCTCCAGAAAGGCTGATATGGGCCAGCATGAAAAAAAAAAAAAAAAAAAAAAAGCATGTTAGGAACCAAAGGTACTCTACAGTATTCTCAAAACACAGCCTGACAACAATCACTGGTCCAGCACTGTTGGACCCAGCAGCTTAATAGGGGATATGTTGCTGGTTTACAGGTTTACCTTATCATGCCCATAACCCGGTAGCAGCGACGGGCCAAATTTGTGGCTTTACCGTGTAGCAGCGACGGGCCAAATTTGTGGCTTTACCGTGTAGCAGGGACGGGCTAAATTTGTGGCTTTACCGTGTCGCAGCGACGGGCCAAATTTGTGGCTTTACCGTGAAGCAGTGATGGGCCAAATTTGTGGCTTAATCTGATCACAAATGCTTTGATATATATTATGAAATGGTTTGTGTGAGTGATGATTTTTTCTGTTTTCTCGCTTGGAGGGACCATTAAGAAACATGATCCTCACTGCTACTGGGTTAACATATCCTATAACACATATCATTAACATATCCTATAACCCTTAACATATCCTATACACCAAGTAGCAGGCTTTTTTATTGTTTCCTTTTTTTGTGCCCTTGTGCTGTATCCTTTGCTGTATAAAAAAAAAAAAAAAAAAAAAAAAAAAAAAAAAAAAAAAAAGGAAAGGAGAGAAAGAGAAGAATGAAAAATAAAGGAAGAGGGAAGGAAATAAAGAAAGAAAGCAAAACAAAGAGAAAGAAAACCAACCACTTCTACTACTATAACCGTTACTACTACTACAGACATGGCAAATTTCACTGGTAACTAGATAGCGCCACATTATTGATCCCAGTTTTTCGGCCATAACTCAAAAAATGCTGCACACAAAGGGCTAAATTTTGGATACTACATAGTACATGAAATTAAGGAGAAACTGAAAAATCTCAAAGTGGATAAATCTCCTGGACCAGATGAAATACAACCGAGGATATTAAAGGAACTTAGTTCTGAGCTTGCAGAGCCCCTGAAAAGCTTATATAATACATCACTTCGAACGGGAAAGGTACCAGAAATATGGAGACAGGCTACAATTTCGGCTATGTTTAAGAAAGGCTGTAAGAAAACGCCAAGCAACTATAGACCGGTAAGCTTAACATGTATATTATCTAAAGTAATGGAGTCTATAGTGAGAGATAAAATGGTTCATCATATGTCAGCAAACAATTTGTTTAGCCAGAGTCAGTTTGGCTTTATCAGTGGGAGGTCAATTACACTACAGTTATTAAAGGTAATGGATACATGGACTGAAATACTGGAAGGTGGAGGAGAACTTGATGTAGTGTATCTAGATATAAAAAAGGCATTTGACACTGTCCCACACAACAGATTGATGATGAAGTTAAAAGCCTATGGAATGGGAGACCAACTTGTATACTGGATTAAAGCCTTACTAAACAGAAGAAAACAGAAAGTGGTTGTTAGAGGTTCCTCGTCAGAGTGGAAGGATGTTGTCAGTGGAGTGCCTCAGGGAAGTGTTATTGGACCATTACTGTTTGTGATATATATTAATGACTTGCCAGATAATATTGAGTCATCGGTATACATGTTTGCTGACGACACTAAATGTTTTAAGGAAATTGGAAGTTCTGGGGACCAAGGATCACTCCAGAGGGATTTGGACAGGCTACAAAGTTGGTCAGTGGATTGGGTATTGGAGTTCCATCCAGCGAAGTGCAAGGTTATGACAGTGACAAGGCAAAGGAATCAACAAGTGGGAAGAGAATATTTTATGCAGAAGGAAGACCAACCTGTAAGTCTTGAACGAGTGGATAGTGAAAAGGATCTTGGAATAATAGTAGACCAGCATCTTACATTTGAACAACATATTAATGACAAAATAAATAAAGCCAATAGAACAATGGGACTCATCAGAAGGTCATTTGTGGATTTAAATAAAGAAAATTTTATTAGATTGTATAAAGCACTGGTGAGACCACAGCTGGAATTTGGAAATGTGATATGGAGTCCGTAGAAAGAAGGACATCACTTCCCTGGAAAATGTGCAAAGGCGATCAACGAGAATGGTAAATGGACTTAGACACCTATCGTACCAAGAAAGGTTAAAGGAACTTAGTTTGCCAACATTGGTGTATAGGAGGTTAAGGGGTGAAATGATAGAGACCTATAAGATTGCAAGGGGGAAATATGACACCAGAGTGGCTCCAGTGCTTGACTATAATGTACGTGAAGAATTAGTGACAAGAGGACACCAATACAAATTGAATAAAAAGAGGTGCAACACAAGGATCCGTCAAAACAGTTACATGAATAGGATAGTAAATGTATGGAATAGTCTTCCCTCCTCTGTAGTAGAGGCCCCAAGTATTTATACATTTGAAAAGAGACTTGACCGCCACTGGCAGCATCAAGAAGTGTTTTTTAACTATGAAGCAAAGTTGTCTGTTTCGCCACAGATGTCCATACCATAGTTTTTTTTTTAGCTGTTACTGAAGATCTGGATATAGAGGCCCTTGGGCCTGCGTCCAGCACTCACCTAAGTATACCTAAGTATATGTATGTCTACCTACTGTCAAAACTTGAGGAAAATTGAACCAGTACTTTTTGAGATATGGGAGTCAAAAAACTTTTGCGCCGAGTTCGTGCCCATTCACTAAGTCAAGATAGGGCTATTTGGGCTTAAGATAACACGGCATGGCAGAGCACAGGCTTGGTGGTGTCTCCCAACTTATGAAAATACTTGCATATTAATAATTTTTGGCTTATTTATTATTGTTCCCTGTTTTCTGGCCATAACTCAAAAAATACTGCACACAGACGGCTAAAATTTGGAAACTACATAGTTCACATGTATGTCTACCTACTGTCAAAACTTAAGGAAGATTGAACCAGTACTTTTTGAGATATGGGAGTCCAAACTTTTTTGCACCGAGTTCATACGCCGAGTTCGTTACTATTCACTAAGTCAAAATAGGGCTATTTGGGCAAGATAACGTGGCATGGCAGAGCACAGGCTTAGTGGTGTCTCCCAACTTATCAAAATACTTGCAAATTAACAATTTTTTGTTTACTTATTACTGATCCCCGTTTTTTGGACATAACTCAAAAAATGCTGCACACAGAGGGCTAAATTTTGGATACTATATAGTTCAGATGAATGTCTACCTACTGTCAAAACCTGAAGAAGATTGAACTAGTACTTTTTGACATATGGGAGTCCAAATTTTTTGCGCCGAGTTCGTTACTATACACTAAGTCAAGATAGGGCTAATTGGGCTTAAGATAACACGGCATGGCAGAGCACAGGCTTGGTGGTGTCTTCCAACTTATCAAAATACTTGCATATTAATAATTTTTGGCTTCCTTATTATTGTTCCCTGTTTTTTGGCCATAACTCAAAAAATACTGCACACAGACGGCTAAAATTTGGATACTTTATAGTTCACATGTATGTCTACCTACTGTCAAAACTTGAGGAAGATTGAACCAGTACTTTTTGAGATATGGAAGTCCAAATTTTTTTGCACTACTAAGTTTGTTACTATTCACTAAGTCAAGATAGGGCTATTTGGGCTTAAGATAACACGGCAAGGCAGAGCACAGGCTTGGTGGTGTCTCCCAACTTATCAAAATACTTGCATATTAGTAATTTTTCGCTTATTAATTATTGATCCCCGTTTTTGGACCATAACTCAAAACATGCTGCACACAGAGGGCTATATTTTGGATACTATATAGTTCATATGTATGTCTACCTACTGTCAAAACCTGAGGAAGATTGAACCAGTACTTTTTGAGATATGGGGGTCCAAACAAATTTGTGCCAAGTTCATGCCTATTCATAAACCACCCAATATAAATGATACATAATCTGATCACAAATGCTTTGATATATATATTTTGAAATGGTTTGTGTGAGGGGTGATTTTTTCAAATTTTTCTCGTTTGGGGGGACCATTAAGAAACATGATCCTCGCTGCTACCGGGTTAAACTAACATGCACACAGGGAAATAAGTAGCACCCACCCACACGGGGTAACACAAACTCCACCATTCCACACCTTAATTAAGCCCTAACCAAACTAGTGAGTGTTATCCATTGTTACCCCTGAGAAAAGGAAAGTTTGGTTTAGTTGGCGCAACATCTGTGGTCATATGCTGGAGAGACAGAAGGGGAAGGAATCATAGGATCCCAGGAATTATAGCCAGATCCCAGGAATTATAGAATATCCCAGGATTTAGTCAGATCCCAGGAGATGGGACACAACCCCCGATCAATACCTGGTACCCATTCACTGCTGGGTGGACAGGGGCGTAGGGTATCGGAAAGGCCGCCCAAATTTGTCCACTCCGCCCGAGAATCGAACCAGGGTTCTCTCGGTTGTGAGCTGAGTGTGCTAACCACTGCACCACGAAGCCAGGCTCTCTCGGTTGTGAGCTGAGTGTGCTAACCACTGCACCACGAAGCCATGCTCTCGGTTGTGAGCTGAGTGTGCTAACCACTGCACCACGAAGCCAGGCTCTCGGTTGTGAGCTGAGTGTGCTAACTGCACCACGAAGCCATGCTCTCGGTTGTGAGCTGAGTGTGCTAACCACTGCACCACGAAGCCAGGCTCTCTCGGTTGTGAGCTGAGTGTGCTAACCACTGCACCACGAAGCCAGGCTCTCTCGGTTGTGAGCTGAGTGTGCTAACCACTGCACCACGAAGCCAGGCTCTCGGTTGTGAGCTGAGTGTGCTAACCACTGCACCACGAAGCCAGGCTCTCTCGGTTGTGAGCTGAGTGTGCTAACCACTGCACCACGAAGCCAGGCTCTCTCGGTTGTGAGCTGAGTGTGCTAACCACTGCACCACGAAGCCAGGCTCTCTCGGTTGTGAGCTGAGTGTGCTAACCACTGCACCACGAAGCCCCCTTACCTATGAGGAAGACACACACAGCACCCTTTTGGCCTCACCTTCCTTCCTCTCCCCACACAAGTAATGCTTACCTATGAATGCTTACCTATGAAATGGTAGTGGGGAAATAAGAAGAGAACTTCTTGTAGTGATCCCCACCTCTATGTCAAGTCAGCCAGTGTTAGGGTCTGTTTATGTGTCTGTCATATCGTGCTTTAAAAGTGGCTATCGTGGGGGCTGTTACTACGCTCTCAGGGAGGGCGTTCCAGTGGTCGATGGTTCTAATCGCAAACCAATTTCCCTTGGTGGTGGTTGTCCAGTGGTCGGGTCTCACTAATTTAAGGCTGTGTCCCCTGAGGTTATTGGTGTTAAGGTGGAAGAATTTGGTGTAGGGGACATCTTCAAAGCCGTGCAGGAGCTTATAGGTCTCTATCATGTCCCCCCGCGTTCTTCTGTCCTTGAGTGTCTGGATACCGAGTTGGCTGCACCTTTCTTCATATGGAAGGTGGGACAGTTCCGGGACCAGCTTTGTCGCCCTCCTCTGCACCTTTTCTAGGGTCTGAATGTCTCCTATCTGGTGTGGGGACCACACTTGGGCGCCGTAATCAAGGATCGGGCGGACCAGGGCTAGGTAGAGTGGGAGGAGGATCTTTCTGCTGAGAACCACAATGTTCCTGTTGATGACGCCAAGGCTGTTTGCTTTGGCCGCTATAGTGGCTATGTGAGTGGCTGGTTTGAGGTCGTTGGAAATTGTGACTCCGAGATCTTTTTCTTTGGATGACTTTTGAAGGGTCTTGTTGCCGAGCTGGTAGTGTTGTTGAGGATTGAGTCGGCCAATGTGCATTGTTTTGCATTTCTCGGAGTTAAAAGTTAACAGCCACTTTGCGCTCCAATCATCCAGCCGTGCCATGTCCCTCTGCAGAATTGCAAGGTCCTCAGGTGTCTGGATGGTGCGGTATATCTTGGCGTCATCAGCAAAGAGGCTCACGCTGGATTCCAGATGACTGGTCAGGTCATTGATGTACACGATGAACAGCACTGGGCCCAGAACTGTCCCTTGGGGAACGCTGTGCACAGGAAGCCATTCAGAGTGGAAGGTCCTGATAGTGACCCTGTGGTACCGTCCTGACAGGAAGCTCTTGATCCATTTCAGGAGAAGCCCATCGACACCCATTGCCTTAAGTTTAGTGCCAAGTCTCTCATGGGGAACTCTGTCAAATGCCTTCTCGCAGTCCAGGTAGTTGACATCGACACAGTCTCCTCTGTCCACAGCATTGACGAGGTCGTCGACGTAGCAGAGGAGGTTGGTGAGGCAGCTTCTATTTTTCCGGAAGCCGTGTTGGCTGTCCGTTATAAGGTCGTGAGTGGCCAAATAGTGTACTAAACCCTCACGGATCACCCCTTCTAAGACCTTGGACACAACACTTGTAAGGGACACAGGGCGGTAATTGAGTGGGTCAGTCTTCGATCCTTTTTTGTAGATAGGAGAGATGTTGGCCTTTCTCCAATCCTCCGGGACTTCCCCAGTGCTCAAGGATGATCTAAAGATGTCAAGGAGGGGGTCACATAAAATGTCGGCACATTCCTTCAGCACAAGGGGGGAAATTCCGTCAGGACCTGGGGCTTTGGAGGCATTGAGTGCTGACAGCCTTGACTTTAATTCCCCTCTAGTCAGAGATACAGTAGATATCTTGGGGCCCTGGTGCACATTATCTGGGGGTGGTATAGGAATACCCATGTTCTCCCTAATAAACACTGTATTGAAGGCTCGGTTCATGACTTGCGCTGTTTCTTTGTCGTTTTCTGTTAGTTTCGGTGTCATCCTTTAGTGCTGTAAGTTTTCTTTGGTTCCAGTCTTAGAACGAACATAGGCCCAGAAGTGCTTTGGGTTCTCTGTAGAATCTAGAGCCACCTGTCTCGTAGTTCCACTTGGCTGTCCTCACCTCTCTCGTCACTATGTTTCTGTGTCTGATGTACTGTTCTCTGTGGGTGTCGGTCCTCCTTGTTCTGTATTGCTGCCATGCTTCTTCCTTCTTGGCTATAAGTGCCTGCAACCTTCTGGTCATCCATTTGGGCCTGGTGGTTCCTTGGCTTCTTTTATAGTGTGGGACACAAGCCTGAACAGTCTTGGCGTAGTGTTTCATAAAAATCTCCCATTTTTCACTCACTGGCTCGGCAGCAAACAGGCTCGCCCAGTCGGTCTTGGCAAATTCCTCCCGCAATTTAGGTATGTCAGCTTTGTGATAGTTCAGCTTCCATTCATTTCCATCAGGTTCATTTACTTTGTGGTCTGTTGTGAGGGTAAAAGTTAAAACTGCATGTTTACTCAAGCCGATGGGTGGTAGGAAGCATAGGTCATGGATTTCAGTGTCGGTTTTTGTAAATACTAGGTCTAGTCGGGAAGGGTTATCTGTATCCCGCATATGGGTCCAGTCGTCCACATTTTGGGTCCAAAAGTTGTCATTCACAGCATCCAGGAATTTACAGGCTTGGCCATAACCCTGAGTGCCACTCACTGTACGGTTCTCTTCCCAGACGATGTTTCCAAAGTTGAAGTCGCCACAGACTAGTATTTGCTTTTCCTTAGAATAAGATTCACTTAATCTAATCAGGTCACAGATGAGATCATTGTTGTCATGACTGGATGACGGAGTCCTATAAATAGTGCCTATAATTAAATCCCTCCCCGCCCTCTGACACTTAACCTCACACCAGACTGACTCTTGGCCTTGGTGGTCATTCAGGCAACCGACAGAATCCTCATTCGCGATGAGTCCATTGTTCACCAATAAGGCTACTCCTCCTCCCGGTGCATTCTGTACAGGTCTGTCCCTTCTTATGACAGTGTATTTCTTGGTGTTGAAGATATTGGAACTCAGGGTGTCCCTATTGCACTTGGTTTCTGTAAGAAAGACTAGGTCTGGTTGTTCTTTGTCGAGGAGAGCGTCTAGTTCAGCGGTTTTGTTACTGAGGCCATCGATGTTAGTGTACAAGCATTTAAGTGTCTGGTGTGAGGGGGTAGTCTTATCTCTAGCGATACTTTCTCTGCCGAAAGGATCGCGCTGATTGGGTCTCCTTTGGCACTCTGATGACATCCATGTTTTTGTAGTCCACTACCCACTTGAATTCCTGGTCATTTTCTTCCTGTGTTTTGGTCACAGCCAGAGTTATTAATTTCTGTCTCTTCTCCCGTTCCGCTTTTGACCTGTCTCTGAAGATCCTAACCTTCTTCATCGCTGGGTCAGGGACGGCACTCAGTTCTGGTGTTGCTCTTGCCACTCGGTCAACCATGTAAGGAGCCTCAAATCTAACCCTAAGTAGTCTGGCATTGTTATCTGCATCTCTCTTGCTGTGTAGCCTGTTGGTGTCTACTACTTTGTAGTTTTCTGGCCCGACCTTCATGCTTGTAAAGAGTTTGGTGACGTACTCTAGGTCAGCAGCTTTGCCCACATCCAGGTCATCAGTGTCAGGTTCAGGTACACTCCCCAAAATGAGGTTCTTGGCACGGAAGGCTTTGTCCTTCTCATCGTCCAGCATCTTCTGAACTTCCTTCTTCACCTGAACTGGTTCCTTAGGTTCTGGGTCTGGGTTAGGACGGGTTTCAAGGGTCCTTTTAACCTCCTCCTGAATTTCCCTTTTCATGTTTTCCTTCTCTAGCTCTATAACCTTGTTTACCTCGTCCTTGGCTCGGTCCACCCCTTCCGCCACTGTTTTCTTGGAGTCAGATTCCTGGGCACTGAGTCTCCGTTCGAGTTCTTCTAACCTCTTTGTGTTGCTGTCCACCTGATCCTTCAGGGGTCCAATGCTATTAATGAACTGTACAGCAATCTGTTCGCAGTTCCTGACGGTGCAGTAAAACTTAGCACGTGCCCCTAGCTTGGTCCACACCCCAGCCTCTTCCTTGGTGAGGCCTTCGCATGTAAAATGTACCCAGAACTTACAGCAATCACAGCATATTCCTTGGTCAACCCGAGAGTTGCAGTGCCCGCACACCTCGGCCTTCCTCCTGGTGAGTCCTTTGTTGTTGTTTGCGTCGGCCATCTTGACGACCTTGTGGGACGCACCCAGCACAGACACGTAAAAAACAGACCACACACACACGGCTGACTCAATCACTACTTCAATTCCCCACCACCATATACTTAGGTAAGCGTGTGTATGCAGCTAGCCTCCGTGTTCACGGCTGCATGTGTTAATAACTCTACCTCTTTGGCTCTCCCGTCACGTCCCAGGCAGCCGGGGAACACCCTCTCCTTGGCTTGATTAATTGATCGTGTGTTTCCAAAGAACAGAGAAGAGAAAATCAAATCTCGGGGCCTGATCTTGGTCTTGATCTTGATGTCACAGGAGGCTCGAGGTTTCTCCCCAGGGCTTTGTGTATTATTTTTTTTTTTTTATTGGATTGAAATATTTATTGCTGTAAAATACAACAAAGGGGGGATGGCTGGTCTTGCAGACATACCCCTTACTAGGCTAGTTACAAAAAAAATAATTGCCATTGTACAGTCGCGATATGAAGTGATGTCGCCGCTCTCAAAATGTTTCGTACGGGAGCATTTGAAGGTAACGGAAGTGATGTGTATTTATTGTTGACGTTATAATGTTCCCTTTTAATGATAATCTATAATACCTTGTGATGTAAAACACGGTAAAATAACGTAGCAGTACCTGAATTACAATTATACATTCATTTGCTTTAAAAAATGCGACTGCGAATGTCATGTGTTGTCTTCAGTACTGAAGACAACCTTGAAATGATTTAGCTCACGTCGTGTGCTTATCTTTGCAAAACAGTTGTTATACGTTGTTCAGATTTATTCGATATATATATATATATATATATATATATATATATATATATATATATATATATATATATATTGTTATGCCGGACGTGTTACTTGGGTTTCGTGTCGCCGTCAGGAGACTCCGTGGGAGGGAGATATGTAAACACTTTGCACAGCTTCTGTAGTTTAATATTCTTCCTTAGTAGAACACTTCACTCTGACTCTTCACTTACCACTAGCTTACTATGACTGGGATTGCCCTCCTCTCGCCCTCTTCTCCTATATATATCCAGAACAGTACAGTCTAGAATGTTACAGTATATTTTAGATCATACAAGAACATGTAGCAAAAATATATGCGAGTTGGCAACACTTCCGCCTGGCGCCTGGCGCGCCCATGGTGCGGACTCGCCTTAATCCCGCCCCTTGCTCGTTTCTCGGGAGCCTTCTAGAGGCCTATGGTCGCCGGGGGAAGCTTCCAGCACAACAATATATATATATATATATATATATATATATATATATATATATATATATATATATATATATATATATATATATATATATATATATATATATATATTCTGGGTCATTCCATGAACTGTCTTCTGCACTTATTAATACACACGCACAGTATGACACGAAGGGAATGGACAGTTACTGGCGTTACTTTGCGTTTTATTGATTAAGAAACGATCAAATAATAAGGTTTCTCATTAAACACCTTTTATTCACGATGATGGCTTCTTATCATAAGCATAGGCACTGAAATATATAGTAACATTGCTCAGTAACGATGATGAATGAAGAATGCCTTCATAGGTAGGGTTGCCATATCTGAACTATCAAAATTCCGGACGCCTCTACGAACACTCGACCATAGCTTAATGTTTGGCAGCGCTGCGATTAGCCTACCCGCCCGACCACCACCTCCATTTCAAAGCCATATATTCTTATTCCCCTACCTTCCTCAATTATTCTATGGCACTTATAAGCTGTGGACATGTTCCACTGATCACCTCCAATCATTAGAAGTCTACATGAAGCTTTTGTCATCGTTAAATTGACCAAGAAAGGCAAAGATGTTTGCGATCGGCGGCAAAGTGAGGAGCTTGGAGTTACAAAACACGACTATTCTGAAGCTATTTATTCTTACTTTTCCATCTCCGACAATCCCTCGGTAGTTATAGGCTGTGGGCATCTTCCCTTGATCACTATCATTCATTAGAAGTCCACGGACAGCTTTTGTTATCGTTATGTTGACCACGAAAGGCAAAGAGTGAGTCAGGGCTGAATAATAGGTATGGTGCTCGGGCGATGACGTCATCATCAAACGAGAATATAAATTAAATCAATTACGCCATCCTTGTTTAGGATTCGACTAACTATGCATGTCCTATATATTGTGCATATGTTAGATTTAGTGTTGTCAACAATGATCATGAAAAGATAATTTTACTTTCTGTTTGAGTAATATGTCGATATTTGGACTTCATTTGACTCTTTCCTTGGTGAACGAAAACACTTTGTGTCAAAATATTTCGACAACTCTTCGTAAGAAATCATTGAATATTTTTTTTCTATTTTTTTTCTAGCTTCTAAAATATATTTAGTTAAATTATGATGAAGATACAGGAAAATAATGGTACTGTTGAAAATATATAACGATACTTGTGTGATCGAAAATAAACGTACACGGCGACATCACTTCATATCGCGACTGTACAAAACTGAAAACACATGTTGAAGTTAGTTAACAGAAAAAGGAATTAGAATGTAAATACTGATAATATTTCTGAGTAGGTACACCTGCAATTACCTAAATTACCACCTGGCAGCAAAATATTGGCAACATTGTCCAGTCCCCAGGAGAAGGGAGGAGCATGCCATCCCAACCCCCAGGCAGGACAGAGTGTGATTAAACAACTATTAATACATGTGTAGTGGAAAGCACGGCGAAAACAGGCACAATAATGGCGTCCAGATCTTAGGTAGTCGGGACTCTATAAGGGACTCTACAGATCACGACCCAAAAACAGGTTACGCTAAATGGAAGATGCTATATAAGGGACTCTACAGATCACGACCCAAAAACAGGTTACGCTAAATGGAAGACGCTATTGTTCTCTGCTTTGATTTTCTGAGTTCTGTATAAAGTTTTGGTGGAGGCGGTCAAAACGAACAAAAAGTGGAAGAGGCAATTAAGGCTGACATGACGAATACCTACACATGTATTAATAGTTGTATAATCACACTCTGTCCTGCCTGGGGGTTGGGATGGCATGTTGCTCCCTTCTCCCTTGTTGTTTACCTGCAACAATAAACTATCAATCAATCAATGTATTGCAAGTAGAATGTGCATGGATTTAACCCTACATGATAATAACAGTGGCTTAGAAAAAACACAGTGCTGATGACAACATGGGTGAAAATACAAAAAAGGCTAAAGATTATGTTGACAATTAAGTGGCTATTTGGAAATTTTTACAATGAAAGATCATGAATAAAAGACTTAAGCTAAAGCATTTTCCTTATTATTTTTCCTTTTCAAAATGGCAACATGTAATGTAAATGCAGTATTCAAACACATTTCTATTATAAGCTAATATTACCACTCACAAGTAAAGGTTGCTTAATAATATGCAGCAAAATATATAAAAAATAAGCATTACTAATAAACTAATTAAAAAAAATTGAAAAAACAAACATTTTATAATTGCAAACAGTTATAAAAATTTAGCACAACGCATTATCACAACTGGTAATAGTCTAATGGATAACATTTACAATTACCCAAACATTTTAATAGTCATCCCCTACCATTGTATCTTTTTAGTTTCCTGGTGCTACTTACACATGTATCCTTAGTTGTATAATCACACTCTGTACTGCCTGGGGGTTGGGATGGCATGTTCCTCCCTTCTCCTTTGTTGTTTTACTTGCAACAATAAACTATCAATCAATCAATCAATCAATCAAGCATATACTGTCTGCTCAGTATTAATTTTGCTTTAACCATTATTTGAACTGTTTTTTAAAAGTTGGGAAAATAACTAAAATCAATAATTTCACTTGCTAGACTAGCATGTGGCAACCCAAAGGTCAATCTTTGCACTTATATCGGGCCAACCTGCATAATGGTTTGCTTTTGAGACTGTGATAGTGAGAGAACCTGTTGTTAGCAAGTCCTGGAGTGAGAGAACATGTTCTTAAAAAAATGAATCCCACCACTTGTTATGATGATTATTGATGGCAAACTAAGAGCATTCATCGACATATCCTGTAACACTCAGTCCCGTGGTTAAAGGAATGCATCAGTGCGGCCTCTTGGCAGATATTTCCTTCATGCAATAAAGAATAAGTCAAACAAGTCCGACATGGTGTCATGCTGTCAGTATTACACAATCAGCGGTGGAAGGTAGTGTTGAAAATTTTGTCACTCAACATTCCTACGGCTGGCACACCGCTGCCTCCACACGATGCGTTCCAATGTCCCTCCAATCAGAGCACGGGAAGGTGTTTACACTGCTGCTCTTGGAGGAAGAATACAAGGAGAGGGCATGACGTCACAGGAGTGAAGCAGTCTTGGCCCTTAACATTGCCCGGCTGGCCGGACGCGCGACACCCACACACCTCAACATTTTGCCTTCATGCCGGCTTGCTCTGCCTTTGGTTGCGCCCACAGAGGCGGGGATGGCAGCATAACGTTTCATCGGTAAGACAAAATAATATTTGTGGTGAAACACTGTATAGCAGGTGAGAAAACTGAGCTTGAAAAAGAGCGACAAAAGAATACGAATGATTCCTTGGTGAAAATTTCAAGGAAATCATCTGTAATCCATCTCCCATGGCTTTAACACAGAATTAGGTCACAATAATGGAATGTAGAGGTCTTTGGGTACTATCAGAAGTACAATGAACACAATTATTGTCCAAACATATAAAATAAGAGTGTAAACCTGGGCAAGTTACCGAGTCGATTCAACCCACGGGCATTCATTTGCCTGATAACGTTAATTCTCGTTCTCATTCTCTCATTCTTATTCTTATATTGATAGAACAATGCTGGGTATAATATGGAGAGATAGGAAGCGAGACAGACAGACAGAAACAGACAAAGGCTGAAGATATTTTAGTGAATATTAGAATAGGAAATGGGCGAAGGCAGGTCACATCATGCATAAAACTGATAACAGATACAGGCAGATGACTCGGTGAGAAGAGGAAATTAGAGTATTTGTCAGGTTGAGGGAGTACTCCTAACTTTAGAGAGAAAGATGGAGGATTAATACCTGGTACCCATTTACTGCTGGGTGGACTGGGGCGTAAGGTATCGGAAAAGCAGCCCAAGTTTTTCCACTCCTCCCGGGAATCGAACCCAGGCTCTCTCGGTTGTGCACCACGAAGCCTCCCCCGAAAGATGGAGGCCCCTGAGGTAGCGCTTTATCCTGCAGTGGACTAGTAATGGCTGCTTATGCTGATGATGACGATGATGATGTGAGGTGCAAGGTAAAGGGAGGAGTGCTTTTCAGGCTCATACATTGCCCTGGGTGTACTGTCACTCGCTCAGGAATTGCTTAACCCTACCCAATCCGAGGGGGGACAAATCTGGCCTCCCTTCAGGCACTTCGATCAAAACGATACACTTTTTATTTTTTACTTTCCACTAGTTTCTTTTCGCTCATTATTCACTATTGTTTTACACTATTGATTCGGTACCAGTACTTAGTGTTTATGAGCGTTATCGTTGTTCAGATAAATGAGTACGAGGCTAGGTGTTACGAGCGCGAATATTTAAAAACGTGGGATCGGATAGGGTTAATTGGGGGGTCTTGCATCATATGGGTTAACAGGATGTGTTCGACGGGCTGGTGGTGGTGGAGGGTGTGGCGAGGGTAAGGTTCTGGGCCAGTTGAGGCAGGTGGGCAGGAAGCTGGTACACACGGCCCGGCGTCACATCCCTCACCTCGACTTGCGGCTCATCTTCAAAGCTGTTAAACAGATTGTTGTGTGAGATGCAGGAGGCGGAGGTAACGTAGCTGTAGTTTAGTGTTGGTTAATTCATGTTCTATACCGCACAGATATCAGATAAACCAAGCGTTTACTGGCAACACCCTAATCGTATGATTCATGGACATCTAAAAATGCTCCAAAAATTGCTAGCAGTACGTCAGTAAAAAGAAAGGTGAAATGTTATTTATCTGATTGAAATAATTACATATTCAAAATCACTTTACTTTTGAAATGGCCTCAGAAAGGCAGACTACTACTTTTGAAATGGTCTCAGAGAGGCAGACCACTACTTTCATTCTGAAAGTTATTGAAAGTGAAAGAAATATAAGAAATATTTGTTTTGCTACACCACCGTTAATAGGTTTAGGGGAAGAACAGTGACCGTCTGCCACAGCAGAAATAGAACGGTCAGAAAGGAAACTGGAGATAAAGGTACAGAGAGAAGGATAGAAACCGTAGGAGGGTAGTTTGGAAAGCACAGATTTGTGGCAAACCCTATCAATGGCTTTTGATATGTCCAGTGCAATAGCAAAGGTTTCACCAAAACGGCCAAGAGAGGATGACCAAGAGTCAGTTAGGAAGGCAAGGAGATCACCAGTAGAACGCCCCTTGCGGAACCCATACCGGCGATCAGATAGAAGGTTAGAAGTGGAAAGGTGCTTTTGAATCTTCCGGTTAAGGATTGATTAAAAAGCTTTAGATAGACAAGAAAGTAAAGCTATAGGACGGTAGTTTGAGGGATTGGAACGGTCACCCTTCTTAGGCACAGGCTGTATGAAGGCATACTTCCAGCAGGAAGGAAAGGTAGATGTTGACAAGCAGAGGCGAAAGAGTTTTGACCAGGCAGGGTGTCAGCACGGAAGCACAGTTTTTAAGGACAATAGGAGACACTCCATTAGGTCCATAAGACTTCTGAGGATTGAGGCCAGAGAGGGCATAGAAAACATCATTCGTAAGAATCTTAATAATAGGCATATGGGAGTCAGATGGGGGATGAGTAGGAGAAATATGCCCAGAATCGTCCAGAGTGGAGTTTTAAGAAAAAGTTAGAGAAAAGAGTTCAGCCTTAGAGACAGATGAGACGGCGGTGCTGCCGTCAGAACTAAGGAGAGGAGGGAAAGCTGAAGAAGGGAAGTTGGAGGAGATGTTTTTGGCTAGGTGCCGGAAGTCCCGGGAAGAATTATAAAAAGCAAGGTTTTGGCATTTTCTATTAATGAAGGAGTTTTTGGTAAGTTGGAGAATAGATTTGGCACGATTCCGGGCAGAAACGTAAAGATCATGGTTAGCAGGAGTGCGAAGACTCTAGTACTTTTTGTGAGCTGCCTCTCTATATTTGACAGCACGAGAACAAGCGCGATTAAACCAAGGCTTTTTAGCATTAGGAGTAGAGAAAGTACGTGGAATGTATGCCTACATTCCAGAGACAATCACCTCTGTGATGCGCTGGGCTCACACAGAGGGGTCTCGCTCCTGGAAACAGTAATCATTCCACGGGAAATCGGAAAAGTACATCCTCAGGTTGTCCCACCAAGCTGAAGCAAAATGCCAGAAGCATCGCCTCTTCGGTGGGTCCAGAGGGTGTGCAGGAGCGAAAGAACAGGATACAGAAATAAGACTGTAATCGGAGGAGCCCAACGGAGAGAACAGTTTGACAGAGTAAGCAGAAGGGTTAGAGGTAGAGGTAAGGAAGAGGTCTAGTATGTTGGGCCGGTCTCCAAGATGGTCGGGAATACATGTAGGGCGCTGAACCAACTGCTCTAGGTCGTTGAAAAGAACAGAGTTGAAGGCTTGTTCACCAGGGTAGTCAGTGAAAGAGGATGAAAGCCAAAGCTGGTGATAAACATTGAAATCTCCTAGAATGGCGATTTCAGCGAAGGGAGAGTGGGTCAAGATGTGCTCCACTTTGGAGTTCAAGAATTTTACATATTTAGTAGAGTTAGGTGAGAGATAAACAGCACAGATGTATTTAGTAATAGAATGACAATAGCCTTAGCCAGATGATGGAAAATTCTGAAGAGTCAAGGTCGTGGGCACGGGAGCAAGTGATGTCGTTGCGCCTATGTGCGCAACATCCAGCTTTGGATTGAAATTTAGGATAGAGATAGTAGGAAGGAACAGAGTAGATATTGCTGTCAGTAGCCTCAGAAACTTGTGTTTCGGTGAGGAAGAGGAGGTGAGGTTTAGAGGAGGAAAGATGGTGTTCCACAGAATGAAAATTAGAACGAAGACCATGAATGTTGCAGAAATTGATAAGAAAGAGGTTCGAGGAGTTATCAAGACACCTCTCAGGTCGGCAGCCAGAAGGGGATATATATATATATATATATATATATATATATATATATATATATATATATATATATATATATATATATATATATATATATATATACACACACATATATATTTATATATCTATATATCTATATATATATATATATATATATATATATATATATATATATATATATATATATATATATATATATATATATATATATATATATATATAAATTTCCGCCACTCGGTGACGTTTGAAAACTGTCAACGTCTTGCGGTGGGATTTCAATCCGGATCCTTGAAATCACCGTGTCCGTTCGCTGACCACTCGGCCACCGCCCCTCTTATATACTATTTTTATTAAATTATTTTGTTAATCTTATTATTCAAAGAAAAGCAGAATTAGTGCTTTGATTGTTTTTTACCTTATACACAAGGCATGTGACTTCCTTTAACATGACCAGCCATGAGGAACTGTCCTGTAAAACCTGCCAAACACAGGCCACCGGAGACGCGCAAAGCTACGTGGATATGATAAGTTCGTTGAACACAATACTAATAGCAGCAATGAGATGATAAAATTGTGAAAAAACAAATGAAAGTATTGACTGACACCTCTTTCTGCTACGTGATTCAACGTTCGTCAAACTTTTCCTTGTACGATCCTGTCTTATTTTAAGCATTATCTGTAAGACACTTGTAAACTACTTCACAACACTAAGATCTGTTTTCCTCTCGCCGTTTAGGATTTTGACTTCTGTTGAGAATATGTGGCAATTCAGTGAACAATCCACCGCGTTGTTGTTTACATTTTCTTTATTTTTACTTAGTTTCATAAAAGCTTATCCCCCAAGATCCAAATTAAAGCCTCTTCCAAGTAGTAAGAACTCTGGGTCTCTCGTCGTCTGGTCTGGAGACAGCACAAGGGCACACAAAAAAAGGAAACAACAATGAAAAAAACAACTCGCTACTCGCTGCTCCTGTAAAGAATCCGAAGAGGTGGCCGAAGGAGCAGTCAATTACGTGAGAGGAGTTAACTCAAAGAACAGGCCTACAAAAAAGTAATGAGGCACGACTCTTACCACGAGGAATATTATTATACTCCGTTCTATCTCAGAAAAGAAATTGAAGAACTATACACAGAAGCAGATCTATGAGCCGATTTCACAGTCCAATACAGTGTCTTCGTAACAGCCCGAACCAAACTATAGAACCCCATGCAGATCCCAAATGGTGAGGTCTTCGATGCCACACTAAGTACACAAGACTTTTCCTGTATAGTTTCATCAAATTTGTGAACTTAGATATAAACACCAGACACTATACATGGAAATTTCGAAGCTTCTGGTATTGGTTTGGGAGCTTACTAACCAATCATGGGGAACTGTGAAACTGGCCCTATACTCCATTTTCTTATAGTCGTACCTGACCAGATGGAGGCGTGTGTAGTCGTAGGCAAGACTGGATAAACGCAAGTGCTGAAGGAAGTCGTCGAGGAGGAAGTGGGTGGCGCCTCCTTGAAGCTCTTGACTGGGCTCTTTGTTGTCGTGGTGGACGGTAGAGCAGGCCAGCACGAAGCGGGTGTTGGGGTCCATGAGGCGTCGAGTCACCCACACCGTCGGGTCGTTCAGCTTGTCCTGGTCCCTCATATCGTGAAGGTCCTGGATCTAGCAGTGCACAGATTCAGACTGATTCAGATTCGGATTAAGATAGTTCACTGACTGATCACAGATATATGCAGATTAACATAGTTCACTGACCACAGATATATGCAGATTAAGATAGTTTGATTGGCTACGGAAAGATTTAGGTTTAGATGATTTATTGCCCACAGACAGATACAAATATATAGATCTTATATTACTCACCCCAACACTAAGATTTATTTGGTACAGATTTATAGAGTCCATTGACCAAAGATAGATAGAAATTCAGATAATATATGGACCACAAATTGATGTTGTACTATAGTAATTTTTCGATTTCCCATGTAAAAATTACGGCTTCAAGTTCAGAGACCCCTACGTGTGTGTCCAGCGCATTACGGAGGTGATTGTCTCTGGAATGGAGGCACACATTCCACGTACCCTCTCTACTACTTATGCTAAAAAGCTCTAGTTCAATCACGCTTGTTCTCGTGCTATATAGACAGATCACAAAAGGTACCTAAAGAGGCTATATATTACACTGGGCAAATTTTCCGTGGATCTTCAGTCAAACCACGATTTCCGCTAGCGTGGTTCTCATTTCTTTCTTGTTATTGCTGCTGCTGATGATGGTGAGTAATACCGTCGTCCTTCGGTGAAATCTACCGTAGCTTTGGAAGATCGTCAGACACGTCAGAAAACCACGGAAATATGAGAACCAAGCCAGCGGAAATAGTGGTTTGACTGAAGATCCACGGAAAATTTGCCCAGTGTAATAGCTCCTTAAGCCTTTTAACTCTTGCTAGTTATGATCCTTACATTTATACTCGGAATCACGCGGTTTAATCTTCGACCCCCCAAAATTCATTCATAAATAGAAAATGTCACTACCTTGGTATCTTTAATTCTTCCAAAAACTTATTTATTTATTTTTTTTTTTTTTACGTCGTGGCCTATTGCGCCGGTAGGTTTCTTCCCGGTGGTTCCTGATGGTCGCCCAAGGCTTCTTCCCGGTGGTGCCTGATGGTCGGCCCAGCCAGTTCTGGCGCAGGCGAGTGTTTATAGTGGCGCCATCTTGCATTGGCTCATGCTGCCCTCCCGGAGCTCATCTTTAATCCTAGAATCTAGAGTCCGGGTTGATAGGTGGTCTTCTGGACAGCATGTGGGTAGTTTTAAGCCACTCGGCAGCGGCTGAAAAATCCCAGCTTGGTGGCACCGAGCGGGGATTGAACTCGCGTCGTCCTGAACGCGGTGCCGTCACGCTATCCATTCAGCCACCCCCTCTCCAGAAATATATTTAACAGTTTTCCTTCTTCATCTTTCCCACCTCTCCTCAGTCCGGACATTTCAGGGAAGGTATATTCCTCCTACTCATCCTCCATAT